>NW_018165243.1:448186-449220 GCF_001263595.1 Phalaenopsis equestris
ACGTACACACACATATATATATATATATATTTGAAAAGGTTCATCGTCGAAGTCTGACCGAGGGGCGGACCCCCCTTCCAGAAGGCGTGCAATTCGATTCTACGTAGGGATTGAACCCCTAACCCGAGGGACTTACATCATGTTGGTTTTCCAAAACCAAACTTTTAAACGCCAACAAAAATGGAGGAATTTTATTTTAGTAGTTCACACCCTCTACATTTTCTGGTTTAATTTATAAGCAAATACATCACATTTTTCTGAAAATAAAACTAACTAACCACTCAACGGTTTTCCTAACCACCTAACCACAAAACGGTTTTCAAAACTTCCTAATCCACATGAAAAATGTGCAAAAATACATAAACAATTTCTAGAGACAACTAGATTAACACAACAATTAGGCCAAAATATTTTATCTTGTCCCAAAGAAAAAGCATATGCATTCGATGTGAAGAGAAATAAAACTAAAAAAAAAAAGAAGCCACAAAGAACCAAAAGAGAAAAGCTTTTAACAAATAGAACAACTCAATGCTCCGATGTGCAAGAGTGGTAGGTCGTTTCGCTTACCGTTGGAAATTGGATCGGAATTGAGGTTCATCTTGCCGTCAGTTTGATGACAGCAAGTGACTTAGATTGATCTCTATCATTTCCGGCCATTTCTTTGACACCTTCGCTCTGATACCAAATGTTGGTTTTCCAAAACCAAACTTTTAAACGCCAACAAAAATGGAGAAATTTTATTTTAGTAGTTCACACCCTCTACATTTTCTGGTTTAATTTATAAGCAAATACATCACATTTTTCTGAAAATAAAACTAACTAACCACTCAACGGTTTTCCTAACCACCTAACCACAAAACGGTTTTCAAAACTTCCTAATCCACATGAAAAATGTGCAAAAATACATAAACAATTTCTAGAGACAACTAGATTAACACAACACATCAAAGGCCGCAACTAATGGGTCAAACTAAGGCGCGCACGTACACACACATGCACACAGATAGATAGATAGATATATATATATATATATA
>NW_018165243.1:449304-454199 GCF_001263595.1 Phalaenopsis equestris
TATATATATATATATACATATCTATGTGTGTGTGCGCGCGCGCCGTATAGTCAGATTAGTTGGTCGGACATCTACTTGTTTGTTGTAAGTCCCCTTTGATCTGGGATTCGATTCCTATATATATATATATTATTTATATTGATAGCCACTAAAAATTTTGATATAGTAATAAAGACGTTACACAACAATTGACAAAAAAAAATCAAGTTATGATGAATCAACATTTATTTATTAAGAAAAGTATAAAGTGTCAGGCATATATGCATATCCAATTTAAGAAAATTTAAACATTGTGTATCCAAAAATAATTGATTTTAATTTAATAAATAATTAATAAATGTGTAATTAGATGTTAATTTTGTATATTTTATGTTGCATCACACTTATGTATCAAATCTTACTAACGTTAAATTTACCCCATACATGAAAGCATTATGGCAATAAATAATTAATAATTTTCGTAATGACTATAAAATTACTTTAAATTTATTGTGCATTTTTTCTTAATATTAAAATAATAGAAGAAAAAAATACAATTAAATTTTTTGGCATTTATAAATAAAAGATGAAGGAAAATTTTATGAGAATTAATATCACTAAATAAATTATGGGAGAGCAAACATATGCAAGAAAATGTAGCCTCATCTAATAATAAATATGATCTAACATAATATTTTTCCAAAAAAAAAATTAATATTTAAATTTATTTTTTGAGAGTGTATTCAAATTTTTTCAATTTTTTATCTATGGAAGAAATTTGTGTAATTTATTTCTTAAAACATGTTTGAGGTCTGTCGATACAAGGTCTAAATTGTTCAATTTTTTAAAATTTAGTTACATAATGTCTAAAACATACAAGCAATTTTACTGAGGGGATTGTATTAGATAATTCAATATTCATTCCACGTATTAAAGCGATGTTGTAAGGAACCGATTGTGAAGCCCAACAATTCTCAGTCAATTTGTATTAACCTGCATGAATATCAAGTTTTTCTTTTTCCTGAGAATCCACAGATAGATTTTTGCTAAATGTACAATTTGCCAAACTTATAAAGGTATACCTTAAAATACTAGTTTAAATACTACTAATTGGTTGCCGAATCTAGAAAAAAATTGGGAAGAAGTTAGTCTAGACTCCATATTGGGACTGCCAAGAGCCAAAAGTTGATTCTATAATGATGGTTGGGGACAGATTTTCTAAGATGACTCACTTTATTTCCTGTTAGATAACTTTTGATGCTAGTCACAAAGCTCGACTCTTCTTTTACGAAATTTTTTGTATTCATGGTATTCCCTGCAGACTCACTTTCAATCATGATGTTAAGCTTGTTAGTCGTTTTTGGAAGGAAGTACATGAATTTTTATAAACGTAGTTTCATCAGAATTCAGCATACCACACTCAATCTGATAGCCAAACCGAAGTCATCAATCCTACATACTTTTGGTAATATGTTTCGTTGCTCGGTAAAAGACAAGCTAAAATGGGGGGATGAGGTCCTCGGCCAAGCTTAATTTGCTTACGACTCTATAGCAAATTGACCTAATAATTTATGTCCATTTGCTATTTAATGTTTATACTAAATTTACTAATCATGTTATTGATGTAGAGTCTCCCGCCCAAATGCAAAAGTCAAGGAGCAACAACCATGCCAGATAGCACCACCAATTTAATTCAGGAAATACATTCTAAACTGTTGGAGGCAAATGACAAATATAGGTAACAAGCGAACCAACATCGGCATCTCAAACTTTTCAAACAAAGTGGTCTTGTCATGGTTCAAATGCGTAAAGAGAGATTTTCACCAAGACCTATTTGAAGTTGTGCCCTAGGAAACTAGGACTTTTTTCTATGACTAAGAAAATCAACGATAACGCTTACATGATGGTTCTATCTTCCGACATGCTTGCCTCTTCTAGTTTCAACGTTTCTGATATATATGCACATCAACGTCCAAAGAAACCACAGATCGATTGACTTTACTCGAGTCAAGTTCTTTGGAAATAGGGGAGACTTAGTGCAGCATTTCCCATTATTTCCTTTTAACCATATTAGGTACTAGTTTAATTAACTAATATATATTTTCTTTGTTTCGTTTAGTATTTTTGTTTTAGTTGGGGCCGTATGCTTAAGGACCGAAAACATGCATTATGATTGTAAGTAGTGGAGGGAAAAATATTGGGTTCGTATGTCGTATATTTAGTGGCGTGGTGTGATCCACACCATCTACCTTACATTCAGTTTATCGTCTGTAATATTTTTTTTTGTAGTGGAGGGCAGACAATATGTTGTTGCGGTAAGGGTTTGTTTGGGGCAGTTGTAGTTTCTCAGTTTCTCTGTTGGAACTACACTGCCCCATGAAGCTGCTGCGAGTAAGGGTCTGTTTGGGGCAGCTGCAGCTTATGCAGCTTTTGCTGATAAGCAGCTTATCCTGATAATAAGCAGCTTATCCTGATAATCTGCTGATTATCAGTTGATCCGGATAAGTTGTCTGACTGTTTGGTTAGCGCTTATGGAAAACAGCTGATTCCAAAAAATTGACCATTCTGCCTCTGTTCTGAATAAGCAGTTTAACTGTTTGATTAGTGCGTTTTGTAAACAGCTTATGTGAAAAAAAAATGATACATTCATCACCATTAACTTCATACATAGTAAATTTCACAATTACTTGAAATTGGTTGTAAGCATGCATGTTCTTCATTAATTCAGAATGAATGCTAAATGAGGTTACATCAAATGCATCAACAGTTATATCCGTTAGTAGAGGAAACAAACTAGCTTGGATAATTTGAAAATGTAAATATTTCAGTTACATTTTTCTACTCCGAAAAAGTACAGAAATTGCTATTTTTAAAAACTGACTTTGAAGCTCCTTCAACATCAGTGCATTAGAAAATTTACAGATATCATCAATATACAGATATCATTCAACAACTCTACAGAAGAAGAATAAAAAATGAAAATTTACATACATACCACTAAAAAATAAAAATTTGTTTTGAAACTCAGAACTCAAAGAAAACCAAAGAAATGAAAATTTACATACATACCACAAAATTCCTATATAAATACATATTTGACACCTAAACTTCATTCATATTTTTTTTCATCTCTTCTCCAAGCATCTGAAATTTAGACAATGTAAGCCTTAGAAGAACAAATGCAGCTTGAACAATTATTGCTTTTGCCAACTGGGAGGTATTTATAAGAATCTACAAACAACATTGCAATCATTATCTGCAAAGAAAGAAGTGCACTAAAATGATGACAATGCATATGTTCACTTACTAAGTGGTTAATGAGAAATTCAGGCACTTCAAATGGTGGACGAAAACCAGAATTATACTCGGCACTGTGATTAATAGAATTTGAATTTTGGTCACCATATGAAAGTGGAACAGCTTGGTAACCACCAAAACCTGTTGCTTCTGATTTCTTCCCGAACTCTGCAAGGAAGAATGAATAGCTCTCAATCATTAAAAGGTTGTAAAATGTCAAAAAATATCAGATAAAAGATAATAGCATATTACTAAGAAAAACGTCAAGAGTACATAGAAGCCTCTTACTTGACAGTGTCAGAGAGGATCATGAAGTAAATAAAGCATCCTTTCCTGCAAACTTAAAAGCTAGAACTCACCATTATCTTAATTAAATTAGGCTCTCTTCATAGTAACTAGGTTAGCCAAAAAGTCTCAAAATAAAAGAAAAGGAAAAAATGATAATTTCAAAAGTTATTTCCTTTATGGCACATAGCTGCCAACAACTTGAATATTCCAACAGGATTATAAAATATGGAATTAAAATACAAAGTGTGTTCATTCATTTTCTCACATAAATACGACAAAAAAGGTTTCAATAAAGAGAAGTGATATTGCATCAGCCTCCAAATGCTCTCCTGACATTTGTAGGTAAAGAAAGATATCTAAGGGCTATTTGGTTGCAAATAGTTAGAATACATGTGTATTTTAAATGCAGTGTACATATATAACACAAAGTATTTAGAATACTCATGAATGTTATGTTGAAATAAAATAATTTTTTTTTTTTGTGCGTTTGGTTGGAAATAAAATAAAAACTAAATATTTTGAAAAACTAAAAATTGAAAAACTCTCCAGCACAATATTAAAATCAGAAGATAATTGCAAGACAAGTGACCTTAATTGACCAAACAACAAATACTTTAACATGAATACTTTAACATGAATTTTTCATGAATTTTTCAACAACAAATACTTTAACATCAGAAGAAAACAGCAAATACTTTAACATGAATTTTTTACTCAACCAAACAACAAGCAAGTGACCATAATTGCAAGGCCTTTAGCAAAAGCTGTTCTATGCATTACTAGTTGTTCCCTCAAAACCTGTGGATTTCAGCAAATTCAATATGAATTATAGCTTAGTTGAAATCAAACTCCATTGTAACAAAAAATTGCATTACATTGTTCTACTCCGCAAAAGTACAAAAAATTGCTATTTCAAAAAAATGACTTTGAAGTTCGCTATACAACAACTGCACCCACGAGAAGCAGTGTCATGATTGCACAATTTCGTCTGCTATCTGGTCTCGCAATATCGCCATTTCCCTTGCACCTTCACCTTCGTGCATGTAAGGATGTTCTGATTCATCCTGGGGTATGCGACGTCCGACATGGAATTCAAATGCTTCTTGTGGAATATGATGCAAGTTTTCATCTACAGATGCAAAATCCTCATCGGAGTGTGAGTGGTGTCGTCGTATGTAGTTATGCAGAGCCATTGTTGCCACAACTATCTTTACTTGCTTCGGAAATGGGTAGGTTGGCATGTCACGTAATATCACCCACTTCTTCTTCCATACCCCAAATGACCTCTCAATGACACCACGTAAAGAGGAGTGTCGTTTGTTAAAAACTTC
>NW_018165243.1:456170-464665 GCF_001263595.1 Phalaenopsis equestris
TACATATATATATATATATATATATGCCAGTATTACAAAATAAAAGATTAGAAGCTAAACTATTACAGAAAATCATAATCATTTGTTTTGTATTAGGACAAAGAAATACCTTAGAGAAGTTCTAGGGTTACATAATTAAATGCTTATGAATAGAAACCACAAATTATAGAAAAACATAAATTTTATTGGTTCTTGTGGGCAAATAAAACAAATGAAATGAAGACATGTAACTACATCCAATTTCACCGTGCTCCTCAATCTTCTTGAAATGAAGACATGTAACAGAGTAGAAATAAGTAACCATGTGGGCAAATCAATTACAGTTGAACAAACTCTTATAAGACGCACTTCATATAAAGCTACAAAAACTAAAGGCTACAATAGCTGCTTAAACTATTTTCACCATTCCTCCAAATTCATCAAACAATCCCCAAAAATAGATAAGGAATTTACAATTAATGCTTAACAAAAGAATCAATGAGATAATAGCATCAACATCAGCATTGAGCTAACAACCTATATCAAACTAGCAAATAACCGGAGAAAACCCTTTTCAAAAATATCATAAAAAGAGCACATCTTGTTCACATATGCATGATGTTTATGCCCAGTGTAAATTTGTAGAATTCGGCCACGTGTATGAATTGAAAAAATTCAGCCCCAATGAATTTACCATTAAAGCATTGGCTATGAATTCACAAGAAGATGCTACCATTAAGATAAAAGAATCCAAAGATTTCGTAGAATATTCATAAATAAAACCAAATTAGATAAAGTGAAGGCTAGATTAATATCAAAACTTAGATAAACCAATATTACAAAATAAGACATGAGTAACATCCTCATTTTATTTACAGGGGCAAATCACATAAAATTAGATAAAGTAAATGAATATTTCATCACATCTCCGTTCATCTACCTCTCCTTGCAAATGAAAAAATCCATAATGCGAAGAAGATGAATAAATGGGCAAGGAAGAAGTTTTACCTTGGCCAATGTCGAAGAAGGAGCTTGCCGACGAGGAAGAGTCAGTGAGAGCAGGCCTAAAAATCGGGGATGAGATTCTCATGAAAAGATTTAAGAGGGAAGAAGAGATGAATGTGAGGAGGTTAGATCGACATTTCTTACCAGAGTCTGAGCGGAGTCTGGTGGGAGGCTGCCGTTGGCGGAGCGGAAACGGAGCAAGGTTTCCTCGGCGGAGGCGACAGATCGGAGATTTGGTGGAGGAATACCTAAGCTTCGACGGAGGAAGCGTTGGTCTTCAGCGGAGCGGAGGAACAGCGAAGAGGCGGCGGCGACGGAGCGACACTTCGGCGCGAGACAGAGCAGTGCTTCGGCGCGGAACAGCGGAGCTAAAGGCGAAGGAGTTCGAATAATGTTTTAGGGCTAGAGGGAGGGCGTAGGCGTAAAATATCCCTCAATCAAGCGATCGAAACGCTGATCGCGAGTATCGAACCGCGATCAGCGTTTCTCCGCTTATTATATAAGTTGTGCAAACGCGCAAAACAAACGGTGCAGCGGCGTTTTCAAAAACGCCGTCGCACTTATAAGCTGCCCCAAACGGGCCCTAAGTTGCTGCGGAAAAGCTGGTTGCATACTTGTTGCAGCTGTGTAAAAACAGCTGTAGAGAAGTTGTTTCTGGAAAAATGATCATTCACTCTCTCTGTAGTATTGTTATATGTAACAAAATATAAAATATTTTTTTATTAAACAAATTATTTCTTAAGCAGTAAATTAATATTAATTAAAAATTAACTAGTTTTATTAATTTAAAAAACTTATATTTTTATCAAATAATTTAAAACTTTATAAATATGTTTACAAATTAATTAATTAATCATTAAATAATAATATATATATTTATCTAATTATGATTAATTTTAAATATATCAAGTAATTATTAATTATTAATCAATTAAATCATTAAAATTAAAACTTAAATAAAGATAAATTAAAGCCATAAACCCATCTCCCCCTTATTCTCTCCTATGTGTCTAAAATCATGGCCTTCGTTATTGACCACTTGCAATACAATCGTGTTTAGAGCAACCTGGGAAGGCAACGACGGGATAGCATTGTATAGAGACCATCAAAACCTTCATCTCTCTCATCTCGAACAGAGACCATTGAGGAAGGTAAGCCTGTTCGCCATTCTTCCTCTTTGCTCGATGGAGGATGGCTTCGTCTAGAGGAAAGCGAGGTTTTGGGCGTCAAACAAAGGGGAAGGTAATTAGCTTTAGGGGTCATAAAACGTGAAGGAGTGATGCAGGTAAAGATGCTAGCTCGAATGCGGGCCTTGAGTTTCAATGCTCGGCCCGTGTTTCGCCAAAACAACCTCTCGCCGCGATCCTCCCTCCGAACCAAACGAACTACTTGGTGGTATTCCATCTTTTCCTTCGCCCTTCTCGCTGTTTGACCTCTGCTTTGTTGTTTTGTAGCTTTCACGCCAATATGTCTTATTTTTTAAGATTTTAGTCACGTAAAAACACAAAACATAAAAAAATCAATTATAATTGCAGAGATATTTATATAAATGAGATAATAGGCAACCAACTTCATCCGCTGGCAGCATGCACCTAATGTCAAAATCCTAATTTTCCAACGAGACTAATATTTTCCACAAGCTGGAAGACTAAAATTATTGAGTTAATTGTTTGATTAATACTAATGTTGATATCCTTCTACATATAACGTAATTGATGAGGCAATCATAGTTACATATAATATATATTTATATTTATGTGGGTTATATATCGCTCTTCATACATCGGCCACAAGTAAATTATCATCTCTGTTCATCATTTAGACATGGCGACGGCTGAGGAAGAGATGTTCTCTTCAGGGAGCCACCGCTTTGGTCACCGGTGGCTCCAAAGGCATAGGGTTTGCTCTCTTCTCTTCTCCTCCTTCTTTCTACAAAATTTTTCGAAGATTAATGAAGTCTGTATCAATCATAATTAACCATATGATATTTTAAAGGAAAGCAATAGTTGAGGAGTTAGCCAGACTTGGAGCAAAAGTACACACTTGTGCTCGGAATCAACAAGATCTAGATATGTCTCTGCAGCACTAGCAATCCCTGAAGCTTGACGTCACTGCCTCCGTTTGTGATGTTTCTGTATGTGATGTTTCTTCTCGAGCTGAGAGAGAGAAACTAATGGAGAATGTCTCTTCTTTGTTCCAAGGAAAGCTCAACATACTTGTAAGTATAGAGAGAGAGAGGAGAGAGAGAGAGATTGTCTGCTTATAAGTAGTTATATTTAAAATGCTTGTATGTATGTAGATTAACAATGCAGGGACGAGTATATATAAGAGTGCTCTTGAATTTAAAGAAGAAGATTACGATTTTTTATTGTCAACAAATTTGGAATCTGCTTTCCATCTGAGTCAACTAGCTCACCCGCTTCTCAAGGCATCGGGAATTGGCAACATTGTGTTCATTTCCTCTGCTGGAGGTTTATGTGCATTTCCACATTTAAGTGTGTATGGTATCACTAAAGGTAAGTGGGAAAATGCAAAAAACTTTTTTTTTGAAATAGATATGTTGGCCTAATTTGATTTATTTTGTTTTTATTCTGCCTTTATTTTTCTAAATTTATTTTTTATTTGTATGAAATTTATTTTTTTACATGTAAAATTGGTTATAATTTCATGGTCTCATTTTCCAATTTATATCTTGCTAATCTACTATAAAATCGTATTATGTTTCTAAAAGGTGTGGAATAAAATTCTAAGACGAATTTTGATTCATTGTTTTTGTGACGATGCTCTCAATTAAATAGATTACTAATGAATTATAATCATTTAGGGTTTTTAAAATTGACAATTAACGTTGTTATCATTTTTTAAACTCTATGGATTTGTTTGATGAATCCTCATTATTCACTCATATTTAGAGATATTCTTCTTAAAATAAATGATATAAATCAAAGTTAGCATTTTGATATGACATAATAGCAAATTTTGTTCTAGGCAAGTGAAAATTGAGCAAATCAGGTGGTGAAAAGCCATGGTCGTGTACTCTGGGAATCAACTAAAGCACATCCTCCCACTTGGTCAAGTAGCCCAAAATTTTTTGTTTAGGGTTAGACCATTAGTTCTTTTTGTATAAGCAATCTAACACCACTATTACAACAAGAGCCCAAGTTCTTATATAAGGTAGAAATAGGAACCATGTCATCCCATTGTCACTCCATTAAAATTATGATATTTCCATACTTAGCCATTCCTCTCTTCCATTTTTGGTGATTTTTATTTGCATGAAATGCTCTTTAAGATAACCAAAGAGCGCACTTATAAAGAGAGAATACATGAACATGAAAATTTTCTAGACATGATATGTAAACAATTAATATGAAGATCTCAAACATATTATAAAATAAATATAATTTTTTTTCATAATATTCCCACACAGAAATAAACTTATTCAAACCTTAATTTTAGATTTATAGTTATGAAGAGGTTATGTGTGATATTGGGAAAGCTCTATTTTATATGGGAAATTTATCTACAAAAATTTAATAATTTTCAATTTACAAATAAAATTTTTATATTTATATTATTAATCGTGTATGTCTAAGCATCAATTTATATGAAAACTCGGCCCAACCAACCTTAGAAATTAGTTGAAGCTTAACAATACCTATATTCATCACATTAAATCATAACCATTCCTTGTAACCTTGCTAATAAATCCTAAAATATTGCTTAAATTGCATCAATTTTTGTTCTTCGGAAACTCCTACTTGAGTAAATATTTATCTCATTGGAATCTTTTTAATAAATTTAATATTACCTCCTACTATCCAAGTAATTCATCGTATACACAAGGAGTCATTTTACTCTTATTATCATCATAGTGATTTTCTTAATCACCATTCAATAAGCACTACAAAAGATTGATCCATCTTCTCTATTACCTAAAAATATATTAAAAAGATCAATTTCTTTTCAGACCCAAAAACATCATGACTTACCTTACAAAGCTTTCATATAATCTCATTGTCAATCTTCACTTGTACATTTTTAGCTCTCATGGCCTTTAAGAGTTCATCATCAATAAAATAAATTTTCTTAAAATACATTTTTTGCAAATAGTTAGTTAATAAACTCTTATGTATAGCAAAGTGAATAAAACAAGCATGTGTCCAAGTTCCTGAACTAAGGAGTTATAAATATTGGTAGTGCGTATTCAAATAACTCTATTTAATGAAAGAAGTTTCTCTCTACAAAAGTTTAGTGTACATCTTTCACCATTCATTATATGTGTTGAAATTAGGCAAGTCTATTTTCTAGTTATGTAGTTTTACAAATTGAAATGACCAGTCCTGATCTTATATCATTACTTTTCAATGTCTTCTTTATTTTGCTCACCCATCCATAGTCCATCATATATAATATTTTTTGTATGTGTACCTATTTTTATTTTTACAACATTCATTCGAACATCATTGCAAAAATCATGCTTAAATTCACCATTAAGAATTTATTTATCACTTGACGCTATGATAATATATTCACATAACATAGATTTAAATCTTCTTAACGTTCTCCTATTTATTTTTCAAATTTTACCATGCATGCATGATAACACATATATCACAGGAGCAATGAATTAGTTAACCAGAAATCTAGCTTTGGAGTGGGCAAAAGACAACATTCGAGTGAATAGCATAGCCCCGGGGCCAATATTTACTCCATTAATGCAATCTGTGAGAATAAAAACTACAATTTAAGCCCTCTTAATAAATACACAACCACAGTTAATATGTTTCATTTGCTTAAAATTGTAACTATTGCAGTATTTTGAAGTGAAGGATAGCATTCCTCCAGTAGAAAGAATGGGAATTCCGCTGGGACGTGGGGGTGAGCCAGTGGAGGTGGCCACAATCGCAGCGTTTCTTTGCAAGCCAACATCTTCTTATATCACAGGTCAGGTTATTGTTGCCGATGGGGGAATGACTATGGGACGTTTTGCTTCATGAAGCTATTTAATTTTCAAATCCGTGCAAGGATTTGAATAATTATCCCAGCCCTGTTCTTCTTCTTTCTTCTTAATAAATCATCTTGTTTTTTATGTTAGTTATCTGTATCAAATACTTGGGATAAGTCAATTAAGAGTTTAGATGTGTGATATTGCTTGTTTGAGAAAACCTTATCTAAATTCTTCCCTGTGATAATTGTAATGGAAAGTAACAAGATGCTCTTATCTGAATTCTTCCGTGTTAATTCTTCTTTGGTCAGCCCTGGGAACTTATGTTTAATCGCATTTAGTGTAATAATAGTTCTTTGTTGGGAACCGTACCCTATCTTCCTGCGTTGACACTGCTGCAAAGGTTTCGAGTCGCCTAGTGTAATCACTTAAGAAGAGGCAGGTATGGATACCCAATGTCATTGCTCAGTCATTAGAAATGGGCAAGTATGACGAAGTCACTATATCGGGACTGACGCTGGATCGAAGCGGAGCGGAAGAATCTGTCCAAATTGGGAAGTAACGTAGTTGGGGTGCGGGGGCAAAGCCCTGCGGTATGGTACAGGGGTAATGTTGTAATTACATGTTGTGTCTAGGTTTCCTCATAAAGTTATAAATAAGCATGTTAGTAACCTCAGGAGGTATCCCTGAATTCTGTAAACTCTTTTCTGAATATTAAAAGGAACGTGCCGCTCTGCTCCCGAGGACGTAGGCATCTTTGTCGAACCTCGTTAAATCTCTGTATTCTTCTGGATTTGTGTCGTTCTTGTTTTTCTTCGCCCTAATTTTCTCAACAAGTGGTATCAGAGCGAGGTTCGAGGGCAAGGAAGAAAATTTTTTTTTTCGGCGCAGGAAGAAGGAAGAGGATCTCGATCGGAGGGTCAGCAAGTGCAGTTTGCGAGGCAACAAAGTGTTCAGCAGTGCGCGAGGATTCTGATTAGCGACCCTCAGACGAGTTCGGGACGGGCGAACGAGGCGGAGCAGACGTACAAACAGGGATCGGGAGTTCGCTAGCGGTAGGTAGGAGTGATCGTGCCTCCCCACGGTAAATTCCGAAAATTTTGCCCGAGGCGGAACAGGCGGGATCCAGAAAAAGAAAGGAGCGGAGCCAGTGTTTCCTTATGAAAAAAAAAAAAAAACAGAACTTTTCCATTGTTGGCTTGCTTGCGGAGAGAGAAGGAAGAATATTCCATTGCTGGGTGGCTGCTTAATGGAAGAATATTTCTTGTTGGAGAAAAAGGAAAGCTGCATTATATATTTTTTTTTTTTTTTTTTTTCCTTGGCCCGCGGAAAGGAAGAAAAATTAAAAGAAAGTTTCCAAATTAAACAAATTTAATTAAGGATTTCTTTTGCTGGACAAAGAAAAGAAATAAAGATTCTTGGAGGTGGAGAAGAAATTTTTTGCTTTGCTGATAAATTTTGAAAGAATTTTTTTTTAATCTTTTTTTTTCCTTTTTTTAAAAAAAAAAAAAGTTTTGTTCAAGATCATTTTTTAGATGGTTTTTTCTGGTGCAAAATTCAATGTAGTGAAGTTCGACGGAACTGGTAACTTCGGATTGTGGCAAACCAGGGTGAAAGATCTGTTGGCTCAATAGGGAATCTTGAAAGCTTTGCGGGCGACAAAACCATATGTCATGGAGGATGAAAATTGGGAAGAATTGCAACAGCGAGTGGCAACAACGATACGTCTATGTCTAGCAGATGAGGTTATGTATCACGTGATGAATCTGAAATCTCTTGGAGAAGTTTGGAAGAAAATGGAATCTCAGTTTTTGGCTAAATCCCTGACGAACAAGTTGTATCTGAAGCAAAAGTTGTATAGGTTGAAGATGCAAGAAGGGTCTGAACTGACACAGCATGTTAATGGCTTCAATCAAATAATCACAGACCTGTCATGGCTTGATGTGAGTATTGAGGATGAAGATCGAGCGATGATTTTGCTGTGTTCGTTGCCCTCTTCCTATGAACACCTGGTGACTACTCTGACATATGGGAAATAGACTATCAAAGTTGATGAGATTACTACAGCGTTGCTGGCTCACAACCAGCGGAAGCAGAATGCAGGGGAAAGCTCTCACGGTGACAGTTTATATGTGAAGAGTAAGCAGGATCGTGGAAGGAAGAAAGAAAAGGAGGGATCTGGAAGGCGAAATTCCAGATCAAAGTCTAGTGGCAAAAAGGAAATTCATTGCTACAAGTGCAAGGAGCCAGGTCATATGAAGCGAGATTGTCCAAAGTTGAAGAAGCAGACTGGGGAGAAAGGTGATACTTCATCGAAGTCTGTGAATGTGGTGCAGAATGAAAATTCAGATTGCAGTGATGGAGATATGCTCTCAGTTTCATCAACTCAGTTCACAGATGCATGGATTCTGGATTCAGGGTGTTCTTATCACATAACATCTAACAGAGAGTGGTTTACTTCATACATGTCAACTAATTCTGGCTCAGTCTATTTGGGTGATAATAGATGTTGCAATATAGTTGGTATTGGAGAAGTCAGAATTCAGATGTAAGATGTATGATG
>NW_018165243.1:464761-465497 GCF_001263595.1 Phalaenopsis equestris
TTTTATTCCTAAGGCTAAATGGTTTTATTCCTAAGGCTGATGAGGATAGGGAAACCATCAGAATTGTTAAGGGTGCCGGTGATGAAAGGAAAGTTAAGTTGACTGCAGGTAATATCGACAGACTGTTAGGGAGTGCAGTTGTAGGTGGAGTTCATTCTGTTGAGTCAGATAATGACAGTACAAAGCTATGGCATATGCGTCTGGGTCATCTCAGTGAGCGTGGGATGACAGAATTGCATAGAAGAAATCTGTTGCATGGGGTTAAAAGCTGCAAGCTCGATCTTTGTAGGTTATGTATTCTTGGAAAACAGACTAGAGTCAGTTTTATGACTGGAAAACACAAAATTGAAGGAATTCTTAATTATGTGCATTCTGATGTATAAGGCCCTACTAGAGAGTTATCATTGGGAGGACTCAGTATTTCGTTACCTTTATTGATGATTTCTCCAGAAAAGTTTGGGTGTATTTCTTGAAGCAGAAATCTGAAGTATTCTCTAAATTTAAGTTGTGGAAAGCTGAGGTGGAGAACCAAACTGGCAGAAAGATCAAGTATTTGAGGTCTGATAATGACATAGAGTACACAGATTCACAGTTTCAAAAGTTCTGTGAGGAGCATGGGATTCAGAGGCATTTTTCAGTGTGGAAGACACCACAGCAAAATGGTGTGGCAGAAAGGATGAACAGGTCCTCAACTGAAAGACCAAGGTGCTTGAGACTGAATGCAGGGCTTCCTAAG
>NW_018165243.1:465597-465975 GCF_001263595.1 Phalaenopsis equestris
GGGTGCAAATGGGTCTACAAAAGGAAACCAACAGTGTCAGAAAAAAAAGGGGAAAAGTTCAAAGCTCGACTGGTTGCAAAGGGATTTTTGCAACATAAGGGGATATATTATGATGAAATCTTTTCTCTTGTGGTCAGACATACTTTAATCAGGGCAGTGCTTGCATTAGTAGCTATTTGGGATTTGCATTTGGAGCATATGGATGTTAAAACTGCTTTCTTGCATGGTGATTTGGAGGAGCAGATTTACATGGAGCAACCAGAAGGGTTCACTCAACCTGGACAGGAGAATCTGGTTTGTAGGTTAAAGAAATCGCTGTATGGGTTGAAACAGTCTCCAAGACAATGGTACAAGCGGTTTGACTCCTACATGATGCAG
>NW_018165243.1:466766-469028 GCF_001263595.1 Phalaenopsis equestris
GCTTGCTGGGCTAGTAAAGGAACTGGGCGTTGAGCAAGGTGGAGTTCAGTTGCATTGTGACAGTCAGAGTGTTATTTATCTGGCTAAGAACCAAGTGTACCATGCGAGAACCAAGCACATTGATGTCAGGTATCACAAGATCAGAGAGTTGATTGCTTCTGGGGAGATACTGTTGCAGAAGGTTCATACTGATGAGGATGCAGCTGATATGTTGACCAAGCCAGTTACTATCAACAAGTTCTTGCATTGCTTGGACTTGTTGAATGTTTGCAGTTGCTAGAGAAGCATGGTGGCCCAACCCACAGTGGTGCAGGTGTAACTCCCAGGTATTTTTCTCCTAAGGGGTTGGATATTCGCCAAGGTGGAGATTTGTTATGGTATGGCTCATATACCATATCGGGACAGACGCTGGATCGAAGCGGAGCTGAGCGGAGCGGAAGAATCTGTCCAAATTGAGAAGTTACGTAGGTTGGGGTGTGGGGGCAAAGCGTCGCGGTATGGTACAGGGGTAATGTTGTAATTACATGTTGTGCCTAGCTTTACTCCTGGGGTTATAAATAGGCATGTTAGTAATCCCAGGAGGTATCCCTGAATTCTGTAAACTCTTTTCTGAATATTGAAAGGAACTCGCTGCTCTGCTCCCGAGGACGTAGGCATCTTTGCTGAAACTCATTAAATCTTTGTGTTCTTCTGGATTTGTGTCGTTCGTGTTTTTCTTCGCCCTAATTTTCTCAACAAAAGTGGAGTACACTGTAACCCAATCCGTTGGAAGCTGCTCAAAATTTCGTGCTAGTGGATGCAAAGAATGCCACGGGGAACTCCATAGAAGAAGTTCGTAAGAAACTCAGAGCAGAAATAAGGCAGTGGGTTGATGAAAAAGAATGAGATGTCGGATGATGAAGAAGAGGATATCACAGATCTTATGGAAGAAGAGTTTGGTGAAATTAATGTTGAGGAGAGTTGTGCTTCTTCGTCTTCACTGGAGGTACTGCCCACAACAGATGAAAACAATCAAAATGAAGCTATGCAAGGTCTGAACAAATCAGCCGTCTACAAAAAACAATTGGAAGAGATGATGATATCAATGACAACTTTTCACAGTATACCTTAGCAATGAAAGCGAGGCTCTATGCTTTCTTTCATCACAATAACTATGTAGAAATGACCCGAGATGATGTGTGAGGTCGAAAAGTTAACTATAAAATTTCTCAACTAGTTAAGTAGATAATGATTAAATTAGATGTAACTTAGAGAAAACATGATTTAGAAGTCTAAAAATGGGCTGATGTACATAAATTTTTAATTTTATAAGAACATTGAAAGATTTAACGATATTAAAATTATTTATACTAGCAATAGCAAGTTACAATGGGCCTCCCTTCCATAAATCAAAAAAGATTTCACCAATATAGATGAAGTTGCAATTATGCTAATGCAGATCATATAGGAGAGTAAACAAGTCCAATTTGAGCGAGCTCAGTTGATGTACTTTTCGGTTTGTTCAAAAGTTTTCTCCTATGAAATAGACTCATTTAAGAAAAAAGGCTGTAAATAGCATCTTCATATTCAACTCAATTAATTTGAAATGCATTTATTCGTTTCAGCTCTTATTTAGCTTGAAGTTAACTTGAACGTTATTAAAACGAACAAAATTTAATATTTATAGATATTGCTTAAAAAATGAATGAATATCCTAATAAGATTATTTATTCAATTATTTGATTCATATGAGCAGAACACAATCAACCAAAATTTTTTTTGTGTTCAACTATTTTATGCATCAAGCTTAAAAAAATTATTCATGTTCGACTCTGTCGGCACTATTTTTGGTGTGGAGTTTGCCCGTAAGAAGCTGTCGGTCATCGGAATTGAAATCCCGTTGCCCGCTTCGGAAAAACGTTAAAAAAATTTAGTTTTGAAAAAGATGAAGTCAAACTGACCCCATAATTTTCATAGTTTAAATGGAAGAGCACTTTACCTCAAATTCTGTATCTATCCCAATGGATGAATACAAGAATTGAGGGTGAGGCTCGATCAAATAAACTAGAGAAAGTCATGACATCTGTTTGGTCTGCGAAACCAATATATTGGCCGACAAATTCCCCTATTTAATATAAGGAATTAAATAGGGTTTATATTATGCTGGGTTCGGGAAAAGCTTCCTATAGGGGCAAGCCCCTATAGTTAATTACATCTTAGATAACTGAAGTTACCTAAGAATACTCTCGATAGAAATCAAGGAAAAATTATCTTCAAGGAATT
>NW_018165243.1:475483-479350 GCF_001263595.1 Phalaenopsis equestris
TGTTTGGAATGAGTTTTGATTAGTTTTGGGTATTTTGGCAAAATTTAGGAATTTTGGCCAAATTTGAGTCCTAAGGGCAGTTAGGTAATTTGGAGGTGCTTAGGGGCAAAAGGCCAAGTTGGGCATTTCAAGTGCAATTGGGTAGAGAACCATTTTGAATGAGTCATGGATCAATGAAATCTCCATTTTGGGTCCCCATGTATTGGTCTTAGCCAGAGTATGGTGAGGGTATGGTGTACCTTAGCTCCAAATCAACACCCAGGGTCAATCCTAAGGTCAAGTAGCCCTATAGGAACTCTCCTTGAGTTCCCTCATAATGATCTTACCTACTAAGTGCTAGAGGTTAGGACCAATATGTGGAACTTCAAATTGAGTAAAGAGAAGAATTTTTGAGTTTCTAATGGTGAGGGTACCTTTTCTAGTTTTCTAAGACTAGTCAGTAGGAAAGTCCTATGGCTAGACCTAGGCTACTAAAGAAATTTCTAGACCTCAACCAAAAGTGAGGTCAACAGACTCACTTAACAAATTCATTAAATACGAACAACTTGCAAGTCAAACACGAACCGTTTGTGGACGATGACTCTCTTTGACAACCCCAATATCACCAGAGCCGGCAGAATTACATCAAGCATTAGGATAGTCTTTATTTAAATAGTAAAAGTGATGGAAGGGGTGAAGTGTTGGAAAGAAGAAGCTTTTGGGATATGACAAAGGCTAAAAAACTTATGGAAGAAGCTTCACTCTTATTTATCACCTTAACTTGGCTTGACCCCCCACCACACAAAAATTCAAAACCTCCCCCACCTCCCACACCTACTACACAAGAATGTCATACCTACCACATATTCTAGAATAAGCTTATAGAAATTAAGCTTTATTTAAACAACTAATACCAAGTTTATATTTCAACACCCCCTCATAAACTTGATTTTGTGACTCCAAGCAAACTTCTCATTTTAATAAAGTCTTCACTCTTGAGTGGCTTGGTAAAAATATCTGCAACTTGGTCTTGAGACTTCACGTACTGCACTTGTATCTCCCTTCTTTTGATACATTCTCTGATGTAGTGATAACACATATCAATATGCTTGCTTCTATTGTGGAAAACGAGATTCTTTGCTAGCGCAATTACAGACTTGTTATCAATATAAATCTTAATCGCCTCTTCTTGTGGTAAACTTAACTCATTTAATAGATTTCGAAGCCAAATTGCATGACAAACACATGAGGTTGCAGCCACGTACTCTGCTTCGCAAGTAGAAAGAGTGACAATTGGTTGTTTCTTTGACATCCAAGTGAAAGCAGTGTCTCCTATGAAGAACACGAACCTTGTAGTGCTCTTTCTATCATCCATGTCTCCAGCCCAATCACTGTCGCTATATCCTACAAGCTTGAAATTGTTGGATGATGAGTAAAATAAGCCAAAATCAATTGTACCTTTGATATAGTGCATAATTCTTTTAGCAGTCTTCAGGTGAGTAACAGCCGGAGTCTCCATGTAACGACTGACAAGTCCAACAGCATAAAGAATATCAGGTCTTGTGCATGTTAAGTAGCGTAAACTTCCAACCAAACTTTTGAAAAACGTTGGATCAATTATTTTTTCCTCATCAAACTGTGATAGCTTGACTCCACATTCTACAGGGGTTTTTATAGGTTGACTATTCTCCATCTTGATAGCTTGACTCCACATTCTACAGGAGTTTTTATAGGTTGACTATTCTCCATCTTGAATTTCTTCAATATCTCCCTTGCATAACCTTCTTGTGAGATGAAGATCCCATCTTCCATTTGCTTGACTTCAATGCCAAGGTAGAATGCCATGAGCCCAATATCTGTCATTTCGAACTCCTTTGACATCGCTTCTTTGAACTTTTCAAACATGCTTGGATTGTTTCCTGTGAAGATCAAATCATCGACATATAAACAAACAATCAAGATATTTTCATCCTCATTCTTGATGTAAAGAGCATGCTCATAAGGACACTTCATGAAGCCTTTCTCTTGCAGATACTTGTCGATTCAGCTATTCCATGCTCTCGGTGCTTGCTTTAACCCGTATAGAGCCTTTTTAACTTTAGAACCTTGTCTTTTTTCCTTTTGATTTCATATCCTGATGGCTGCTTAATGTACACTTTTTCTTCAAGTATTTCATTCAATAAGGCAGATTTTACATCCATTTGATGTATTCTCCACTTATTTTGAGCTGCCAAAGAGATGATTAGTCTAATAGTTTCTAATCGAGCAACAGGGGCAAATACCTCATTATAGTCGATGTCTGCTCTTTGACTGTAGCCTTATGCCACCAATCTTGTCTTGTATCTTTCAACTTGTTCTTTGAAATTAGGAATTCTTCTTCGCTTTGTACACCCACTTCACATCAATTGCCTTATACCCTTTAGGAAGTGAAGCCAGCTCCCATGTGTCGTTCTTCTCGATCGCCTTGATTTCTTCATCCATTCCATCTTTCCACTTCTTGCTTTGTATGGCTTCGTGGAAGCCCATGGGTTCACATTCGGCAATGAGACAGAAAAGAGTAAGGTTATCTTGATTCATAGTTACCTCATAAAGTTCTTCTAATCTTCTGAAGCATGTTACTATTTCACTTGAATTTTCTTGTGAAATTGATGACGATGAGTTGTTTTGATTACTTGTTGTTTGTGGAGTAGTAGGCTCTTCTCTTGCTTGTTCGATCCTTGGTTGCTCTACGTCTTCTTCTTGAAAGTATGGGAAAAAGTTGCAGTCCTCAGCATGTAGTCCCCAGTCTCATTCTCCTCCTTCATCGAATATGACATCTCTGCTGATGGTTGTTTTTTTCTGTATTTGGATTGTATAACTTATAGCCTTTCAAGTTGTTGTCGTAACCAATGAAAATGAACTTCTAAATGAACTTCTCCAGCTTACTTCTTTTCTCGTCGGGTATGTGTACATGAGTTATGCATCCAAAAACTCGTAGATGAGAGATGCCGGGCTTCCTTCCACTCCATGCTTCTTGTGGTGTCTTTCCCAACACGCTTCTTGTTGGTGATCGGTTAGCCAAATAAACAGCACATGCAACCGCTTCTGCCCAAAACTCCTTCGGCAATCTCTTGCTTTTTAACATGCTCCTTGTCATGTTGAGGATGGTTCTATTCTTCCTTTCTGCTACTCTATTTTGTTGGGGGGACCTTGGAACAGTTAGAAGTTGACGTATTCTGTTGGCTTCACAAAATTCTTGAAATTATTTTGAAGTGAATTCTCCTCCTCGATCAGATCGCATAGCTTTGATCTTGAGACCACTTTCTTTCTCGACATCTACCTTAAACTTCTTGAATATTCCAAAAACCTCTTATTTTTGTTTTAAGAAATACACCCATGTTTTTCGTGAAAAATCATCTATGAAGAGAAGAAAATAGTTTCTCTTATCGAGTGAGTTTGGCTTTATTGGACCACAGACATTTGTATGTATGAGTTTAAGAGGCTTTTGGGCTCTTGAACTTGACTCCCTTGGAAAGTTTTTCCTAAAGTGCTTTCCGAGTAAACATCCTTCACATAATTGATCAGGGTGATTGATGCAAGCTAATCCTCTCACAATCTCTTTCTTTGAAAGGATTTTTCTGACGGATGAGAATGTTACATTTGCCTTTTACCTCTATCTTGAAATCATCTCCAAAAGACACATTGCCGCTTATGGATTCGTCAAGCTCTACGAACATGCTTCGTCTCCCACACATATGGTTGCTTGCATCGGTGTCCAGGTACCATGTACTATCTTCACCTCTTTCATTATCCTTATATGCTAGAAGTAGAGTGTCATCTTCTTCTCTTTTTTCTTCAATGTAGTTGACTCTTTCATTAACTTTGTACTTAGGTGCTCTACATTCTTTC
>NW_018165243.1:479930-485473 GCF_001263595.1 Phalaenopsis equestris
GAAATGGTAATGACTCTAGAAAAGTAATCGGAGACCAACTCGCCTTCTTTCATATGCAAAACATCAAATTGACTTCTTAAAGTTTGAAGTCATACATTTTTAACCTTCTCTTCTCCCTTATACGAAACCTCGAGCTTCTTCCATGCTAGTTTGACCGAAGTAGCACTTGAGATCTTCTCAAAACCATCTTCATCTGAAGCTTGATAGATGAGAAAGAGAGTCTTCTTGTCTCTCTTTCACAAGTCTCGTAAGCTATCCTTTTGTGTTGTGGATAGAGTGGACTCGTCGCTTGGCTCATCGTAGCCTTTCTCCACAACCTCCCAAATGTCATGCCCTCCAAGGAGTGCCTTCATCTTGATACTCTAATTGTCGTAGATGCTTTCCTTAAACATCGGGTCTTGGAACGAAACCATGCCACCATTTGTCATTACTCTGTAATGGAACCTTTAGCCTCTAATACCACTTTGTTAGAAAGAAGAAGCTTTTGGGATATGACAAAGGCTAAAAAACTTATGGAAGAAGCTTCACTCTTATTTATCACCTTAACTTGGCTTGATACAAACTCAAAGACTCTACCCCTATTTATACTAGTGGCACCTCCTAAATTAATGGTTATGATTGTGCCACCACAATTACAATCCAATGGTTACAAATAATTCCACACCTACCACACAAAAATTCAACACCTACCACACCTACCACACCTACTACACAATAATTTCATACCTACCACATATTCTAGAATAAGCTTATAGAAATTAAGCTTTATTTAAACAACTAAAATCAAGTTTATATTTCAACATGAAGGCCATTAGAGAGAGACAAATCAATTCTTCTCTCGAATGGAGAGAGGTGAACTAAATGCCAAAAACAAGCGCAAAGTTGGGGGCATTGAACATGGCTTTTCCTGTCGCAAGAACTTAAAGCTCAAATGCATTTTGTGCTCTTGAAAGGACTTTTGCCAATCTCATATGCTTTATAAAAGTATTGATTGTATTTTGGAACAGTAAGACTGCCTGGTGGTCTTCCATCTTCTTCATGCGCTTTTATGGCTGCTTGGCCTCTGTTTTGTAGTTTTGTAGATCTCACGCCAGCAAGTGTAATTTTCTTATGATTTTAGTTGAGAAAAAAAAACACTAAAAAACCAATTATGATGGCGGAGATATTCATATACGAGCTTATAGCCAAGCAACCACATCCGGCTGGCAGCACCCTAAAAGTCATAGTGCTAATTTTCCAACGAGCTAATATTTTCAACAAGCTTGACTGCTAAATTTCTTGAGTAAACTGTTAGCAAGACTGGGAGCAAAATTACACACATGTGCTCGGAATCAACAAGAACTCGATAAATCTTTGCAGCACTGAAAAAGCTTGAAGCTTGATGTAACAACATCTGTCTGTGATGTTTCTTCTCGAGCTGAGATAGAGAAACTAATGGACAATGTCTCTTCTTTGTTCCAAGGAAAGCTCAACATACTTGGAAGTAACTAAATGCATTTTAATTGTATATAGACAGAGAGAGATTCTGTGCCTATAAGTAGTTATATTTAAAATGCTTGCATGTATCTAGATTAATAAAGCAGGGACAAGTTTATTTAAGACTGTTCTAGAATTTACAGAAGAAGATTATGATTTTTTATTGTCAACAAATTTGGAATCTGCATTCCATTTGAGTCAACTGGCTCACCCTCTTCTCAAGGCTTCGAGAATTTGCAGTATTGTGTTCATTTCCTCTGTCGGAGGTTTATTTGGATTTCCAGAATTAAGTGTCTATGGTATCACTAAAGGTAAGTCGCAAAATGTATTTGGTTTTTTTTTTTTTTTTTTTTTTTTGGTGGTGGATATATTAGCATTTTGATATGACAAATATATAAACATAATCCCTATATATATTGTGCCAATTGTCTCTTAAATTTCTTTTTATTTATATAAGTGAAGAATATATAAATGATTGGCTGGAGAGAATTAATATATAGTATTACAAGTAATTAATACTATATACTTGTCAATTATATATAGTATTATTCAAAGAAATACACATCATAAATGTTTCACTTATATATATATATATATTGCAATTATGTATATATATAAAATTTGAACTAATATATATAAATTATATATATATATATAGATAAAATTTATATATTTTCACACAGACAATTGGCTGGAGAGAATATTTGTGTCTCTTGGA
Organism: Phalaenopsis equestris; assembly: GCF_001263595.1. Classification (NCBI taxonomy): domain Eukaryota; kingdom Viridiplantae; phylum Streptophyta; class Magnoliopsida; order Asparagales; family Orchidaceae; genus Phalaenopsis; species Phalaenopsis equestris. The sequence continues at coordinate 482,125 of NW_018165243.1, forward strand.
GATAAGTAGGTTAGGAGGAGCGAGGGCGTATTAGTAATTTTATCTGTGGGTTTTATCTATATATATATATATATGATGTGTAATCCTATGAGTATATATTGGACTTATCTGAAATAGTGAAATTTGCCGCTCTGCTCCCAAGGAAATATGCACATTGCCGAACCTCGTTAAATCTCTGTGTGTTCTTCTGGATTTGTGTCGATTACTACTTTTATTCGTCCTAATTTCTCAACACCTAGTAGAAATAGAATTATGAAATCACACGCCATCCATATGAGCCCCATGGGCCAACAATAATTGTTGCATGCAAAGCTTTCAATCAAATTTCAAATCCATGTAATGAATCCGATGGAAGTCGCTAAATAAATTTAAAAAAGCATGGGTTCATTTGGGATATTTTCTGTTTTTTATGATTTTTCTTTTTGTCATTTTGTTGATGCTATACTATGAATATAAATATATATAGTATACTAATATGTCATATTGTTTCAAGAATAACTTTTTGTATCTTTAAAACAAACGAACCAAAAAATAAAAATAAAAATTTTAGGAGCGTCTTAGTTAATGAACATATTCATTTTGTTGAATTCAAAAGTGTCCTGAAAATACACCCAAATTATAGAACTTTATTCAAAGAAATTCAAGAGTGAGTCTAGTAGAAAATGACAAGAATATAAAACTTTTATTCATAGTATAGGTCCACTATTTATAGGGATAGGCGTCAGTGTTACAAAATTACAGGTCAAACTCTTTATCATTAAATTTTAAAAGGTTTTTTAGTAATTATAAAGATATTTAAATATACTAAAACTGACAGATTGATGTCGGTCGGTGAAAAGTTCACCGGCCGTTCGCCTGACCTTAACTCCATCGATATTTGATCTGAAACTCAACAATCTACCGATCGGCCCTAAGGCTGATTGTCCTCCGATAGGAAATCCTATGGCTCGTCCTTACGATCGATCTATCCAAAAGCCTTCCTTCCTAGCATTAATCATTCTATTACTAAAGAAAATGTCGATCAAACGTGTCATCTTTATGAGCCGTCCATTCTACCTTGAGATTCATGTTGATATATTTTTTGTGTACCTATTTCCAATATTTTGTGATCTAAAATCATAAAAGTTAGGGTTGAACATGAAAGATAACAGTTGAAAATATTACATTAAATTATATGGGATAATATTTATGAAAAGATTTTCTCTACTTCCGCATATTATCATGCCTCAAAGCCTGTAAAAGTCATATCATGGATAAATAAATTCTTCTGCCCCAGATTAACCTCAAGAAAAAAATAAGCTCCACGGTTTAACTAGACAATTTTGCCACTTAAATGAAGTAGGGACAGATGCTGGAACGAAGCGGAGCGGAGCGGAGCGGAGCGGAAGAATCTGTCCAAATTGGGAAGTTACGTGGGTTTGGGGTGCAGGGGCAAACCCCCGCGGTATGATACAAGCGTAATGTTGTAATTACATATTGTGCTTAGAGTTTACTCCTAAAGTTATAAATAGATCTGTTAGTAACCCCAGGAGGTATCCTCTATTCTATAATCTAATTTCTAAATATTAAAAGAAACCCGCCGCTCTGCTCCCGAGGCGTAGACATCTTCGCCGAACCTCATTAAATCTTTGTGTTTTTCTGGATTTGTGTCGACTATTCTTTTTCTTTACCCTATTTTCTCAACATTATTATATACAATATTTATATTTTTTATTGTCTTCCTCTTTCTCTTCCTTTCTCTCTTCTCAGGGCTCCCATACCAATATTTCACAATGAACGAAAAAAAAGCATAAATGACACCACTCAAAATTTCTCTTTGTAATGATTGGAAGTTACAAGAATACAACTCCAAATCTTCTCTTGATCCCCCAAAAAAAATTTCATGTTCCAAAATCAACATCTAAGACTTCACCGCTCATGTAGAAAGCCCTTTGAGATCATTGTGTCCATAAGAATTTGTTGTCAATCTTGAATCAGGGATTGAGGGTTTGTTTGGGGCAGCTGCAGTTTATCCAGTTTGTGTTGATAAACAGCTTATTCTGATAATCTGCTGATGACCAGCTGATTTGAATAAACAGAACGGTTGTTTGGTTGGTGTGTTTTGAGAACAGTTGATTCTGGATAAATGATTAATATGCCCCTGTTTCATTTTGATTTTGTAGAGCCATTCATGACATCATTTCGACAAACAGATGTTGTTTGTTTGCTAATTATCATTCCTCACAGAAAAAATACACGAAATTAACATATTCGTGGAGGTAAAAAAAAAGAGTACAGTAAAAAAACAACGAAGATCGAAGAAGAAGATCGGGGTAACGATTCTTCCAAACCAAGAACAAAAAATCAAACCGATGAGAAAGAACATCAACCCAATTCCTACTTATAAGTACGCAGTTGAACACATAGCAAGAGACGATGAAATAGCAAGAAGTCGCATATAGCACCTCTGCAAATGCCGAAGAAGGAAGACTAGAAATGCGAAGGAATTGTTTTACCTATTGAGAGAAATGTCGAAGAAGAGAAGGAAGACTAGAAATGCGAAGGAATTGTTTTACTTATTAAGAGAAATGTCGAAGAAGAAAAGAGGGAAAACTTCAGGGATCGTAGAGGAGAACCGCTTAGGCTATGCGAAATGCGAAGGAGACCGAGAGACTTCAATGATCGTAGAGGAGAACCTCCGAGAGACTTCAGGGATCGTAGCGGAGAACCGCTTAGGGTATGTGAAATGCGAAGGAGACCGAGAGAAGGCGGATGCGTATAAGAGCAAGGCAACGAGGGTAATACTTGGATCGAAAACGCGGACCGCGGGAGTTGTCCCACGGTCCGTGTCTTTTACAAATTTCAAAACGCTGTTTTCAATAATCGCCCAATAAGTGCGAACCAAACAGTGAGGCGACGTTTTCAAAACGCCGCCCGCACTTATAGACTGCCCCAAACGGGCCCTGCAAAGGACTGAACTGTCGGGATAATCTCACTGGCCTAATTACGCCGCCCTCAAACTAATTTTTTTTGTGAAGCCTGTGTTTCTAAGCCGTGAACGAAGGACCCTTTCTCCAAGCTCCTGCTTGGTGATGTTTCCATGTGGTTGTGTTAGCGCTTGTAGACTCCAAATCCATGAAAAATTTATTGAACACAGTGGACAATAGCGAACCAACAAGGTCAATCGAACAACCTGAATTTTAATTTTTTAATACCGTATAAAATAAATTAATAATTTTGCTCTTCTCTTCTTATTTATATTTACTAACTTAAAAAAAAATAGTTAAAAAAATAATTGACTAAACTTCAATGAGAATTTTATTTTTTTTCGTCTCATCCGCCATACCGCTATGAATATATATATATATAT
>NW_018165243.1:485532-499948 GCF_001263595.1 Phalaenopsis equestris
TATATATTAATTTTGTATTCTATAAAAATATATTAATATTTTAAGTTTATCCTCGGAAAAAAAACGAGGCTAATTCCACAAAATGAGGAATGGATTTGCTTCGCTTACTTGCTATCCTCATCTTTCTTGTGAGCTGTGAGCAGAGCATTAGAGGAATATCGAAGAATCATGGCGATGGCTGCGGCTGACAAAAGATGGTCTCTTCTGGGAACCACCGCTTTAGTCACCGGCGGCACAAAGGGAATCGGGTTCGTTTTTTTTCGTCTCCTCCTTCTTCTTCCTCTTCTCACTTATTTTCCCTCTTAACACTAACTAAAAAAAAAATTCCAACTTGATTTATTTTCATTCTCGGTGATGTTATTTGAGTTCTGCAGCCTAGCCATAGTGGAAGAACTGTCCCGCCATGGCGCAACTGTGCACACCTGTGCTCGCAGTGAGTCTGAGCTCCATGAATGCCTTCAGAAATGGAAGCTCTTACAACTCAACGTTTCTGGCTCTGTTTGTGATGTCAGCTCTGGAGCTGAAAGAGAGAAACTTATGGAGACAGTCTCTTCCTTGTTCCATGGAAAGCTCAACATACTTGTGAGTAAATAATCTTAAAGAATTTTAACCTTTGATCCTCATCTCACTTATGTATGAGTTTCTGTCAGATTAATAATGCGGGGAGGGGCCTGTTCAAGGACGCTCTGAAATCAACAGTGGAAGATTACTCGATAACGATGGCTACAAATTTGGAATCCGGGTTTCATCTCAGCCAAATCGCACACCCTCTGCTCAAGGCCTCTGGTGGTGGAAGCATTGTCTTCATCTCCTCCATCGCAGGAATCGTTGCTTTGCCTGTTTGCGCCATTTACGGCGCTACTAAAGGTAATTACATGAGCTTTCCTGTTTTTGTGCCTGAAATTTTTGCCTGATTCATATAAGTTTTGTTGCGGTAGATATGAAATTTAAAACAATCGACGACAAAGTGAAAAAATAGAACAAGAAAAATTACACCAAAAAAGAACACACAGATTTATGTGGTTCGACAAATTGCTTACATCCGCGGAGTTGCAGAGGATTTTACTAATTGAGGAATTTACACTAGTTGATCGTCTCCAATTACAAGAGCAAACTCCTCCTTTCACTTATTCACTTTTCTCTCTTTACACCGAGATACACCGAAGAAGAAGAAATACGTACAAGATAAAATTTGTTTCTCTTCTTGCGCAAGCCACCAAGAAGAAATCAAGAACACTTTCTTCTTTCTTCCAAGCACACAAAATCAAGTAAGAAAGAGTACCTTGTAAAAACACTTTTTTTGTCTTCTGCTTCTCGTAAGCCTCAACAAGAATTCAATCAATCCAAGCAGGAAGTCTCATTTCCTGCTTCCGCGAAATGAAGAAGGCAAGGGTTTCTGTTCTTGCGTGAAGGAGTCGGAAGCGAGAGATCGTGTGGGAGCGGGAGATTGCGAACCAGGGGAGCGAGAGATCGCGAACCACGGGAGCAGGTTCCAGGGCGGAAGAAATACGTGCGGGGGAGGGGGGGTTTGTCTTTTAGCCTTCTCCACTCCGAACATATCTCTCACTTGGAGACCGGTACACAGACTACAACTTTTCTTCCTCAAACTGATGTCCTCCACTGGCGGCATATCCCTTTTCTTCAAATGTGTTATCATCCACCTCATTAACTCAAGACCTCTGTCTTCAAGCAAGAAGACCAACTGAAGTTGCACACAACTTCAGTTTCTCTAGAGTAACACCCTTTGTCAACATCTCAGCAGGGTCCTGACTTCCACAAATTTTCTCAAGCAACAACCGTCTGTCATCCAACAATGACCGAATGAAGTGATTCCTGATATGAATGTGCTTAGTCATGGACTGGTGACTAAAAATATTGTGCTCTGACTATCGATGTAGAGAATTCCCTTCTGATTCTTCTTGCCTAATTCTTCCAAGAAGCCCTGTAGACATATCATCTCCTTTGCAGCCTCGTACCTTTGAACTCTTTCCTGAGAAACACAAGCAAGTTTCTGCAAAGCCTCTTAGGTATCTCAAGATCCACTTCATTGCTTCCTAATGTTCCTTTCCTTGATTACTTATGTATCTACTAACAACTCTCACTGCATGGGCAATATTCGGTCTGTTGCAAACCATGCAAACCATAACATATACCATAACATATATAAGTGAACCAATAGCTTAAGCATAAGGAACCTTACTCATATGATCTTGTTCCTCCTCTGACTTGGGTGACTGATTCTTGCTGAGTCTGAAGTAAATTCCCAAGGATGTGCCAACTGGTTTGGCCTTATCCATGTTGAACCTGTTAAGTATCTTTTTCACATATTCATCATGAGAGAGTCTCAACATTGCTCTGACTTTATCTCTGACAATTCTCATACTAAGGATTTGTTTTACAGCTCCTAAATTCTTAATTGCAAAATGTTATAACATCTGCCCCTTCAGATTATTGATCTCCTCAATATTAGCAACTACAATAAGCATATCATCCACATACAGCAGTAGGATGATATAGGAATTGTCAAAATACCTGACATAGCAATAGTGATCTGCCTGACATCTGCTGTACCCTGCACTGTGCATGAAATTATCAAATTTCTTGTACCACTGTCTAGGAGCTTGCTTCAGGCCATACAAGCTCTTCTTCAATCTGCAAACTGATTCTTTCTTTCAATGTACCACGGACCCTTCAGGTTGGTGCATCTAGATGTCTTCTTTAAGATCCCCATGAAGAAAGTCTTTCTTCACATCTAACTGCTCAAGGAAGAGATCATCAGTGGTCACCATAGACAGTACCATTCTGATGTTGTAAGCTTCACCACATGAGAGAAAATATCGTAATAATCAATATTGTGCTCTTGCTGTATACCTTTTACAACAAGTCTAGCACTGTACCTCTTACTGATATCATGATCAGTCTTCACCCGGTACACCCACTTGTTGGTGTAATGTCTTCTTCCCAGTTAGAAGATCTGCTAACTCCCAAGTCTGATTTTCAAGCAGAGAATTCATCTCCTCCTTCATGGCAAACTCCCACTTGCTCGAATTTTTATCTTGTAAGATTTCTTCATAACTCTGAGGTTCTCCACCATCTGTCAACAGAATGTAGTTCAAAGTTTGAGAATAATGTTGTGGAGAACGTCTAGCCCTTTCTGACCTTCGAACTGCAACTGTAGAGGTAGACTGCTCTGAAACTAACTGTGGAACAATAGGAGTGGATGCCTCGGATCCACTCTCCTCATCACCTGCAATTCTGCCTTGCACTGTGACATATGGTAAATCATCAAATCTTACCAATTCAGATTCCTTCAGTGCTGTTTCAGAAACTGTATTGGACTTGTCCTTGTACATAACATTCCCATTAAAAATTACGTTCCTGCTCCTTATGATCCTCCGACCCTGATCATCCCAGAAATGATACCCATATGACTCGTCTTCGTAGCCAATGAAGTAACACTTCTTTGACTTAACCTCAAGTTTACTTCGAGCTTCAGGATTAATGAGAATATAAGAAAGACAACCAAAAGCCTTAAGGTGAGAAAATTTTACATCTTTTCCACTCCAGACTTCTTCAGGTAAATCACAGTTTAATATAACATATGACATCATGTTGATCAAATAAACTGCAGTACTGACTGCTTTTGCCTAGAAAGTAGGTGATAGTCTAGCGTGCAATCTCGTGTTTCTAGCCCACTCATTAAGGGTCTTGTTCATGCACTCTGCAATATCATTTTGTTGTGGTGTCCTTGGAATGGTCTTTTCCATTCTGATTCTCTGAGCTGCACAGTACTCCTTGAACCCAAAATCAATATACTCACCACCATTATCAGACCTCAGACATTTCAGCATATCTCTGTCTTCTGTCTCAACCATAGCCTTCCAAGTCCTGAACACACTGAATACATCAGATTTATACTTCAAGAAATAACTCATACCTTTCTGTTATGATCATCAATAAATGTGACGTAGTAACGAGAGCCTCTAAGAGATGTCACTAGAGAAGGACCCCACACATCTGTGTGTACAATATTCAGCTTTCCTGCCTTTGGTGTTCTGCCACTTTTCAAGAAACAAACTTTTCTTTGTTTCCCCATAATGCAACTCTCGCACGTGTTGAAATCAATTGACTTCAGTTCAAGTAGCTTGTCTTCATGCCTCTTGACTGAAGTTCCTTCATACATCTCTGACTCATGTGACCAAGTCTACAATGTCACAACTCTGTTGTGCTCTCTACAACAGTAGTATCAACACTGTTAATTAAATCAATAGTCATATATAGCAAAAATATTTTCTGACCGTGAGCCAGTACCAATGCACCTTCAGTAACCTTCCAGGTGTTATCTGAGAAAATTGTTGAATGTCCATATTCATGAAGTTGCCCAACATAAATGAGGTTCTTCTTCAGTTCAGGAATGTGTCTGATCTTTTGGAAATTTCACTTGTTCTTATTTGGAAGTGCAATGTCAATATCTCACATTCCTACCACATTCAGAGCTTCTTCATTTGTCAGATATACTTTCCCAAAATCACCTACAACATAGTTCCGCATCAATTCCCGATGGAAAGTTGTATGAAAAGAAGCTCCTGAATCCAGTATTCAGTCATCAACAGAACTATGAACTGTCAGCAGCAGTGCATCATGTGATTCTTCAGTTACCACATTTGCACCGTCGTTCTCTTTCTTCATAGAATTCCTGCAGTTCCTCTTTATGTGGACAGTTTTGGCAAAATTCCAGCAAGTTACTTTATTACCAGACCTTGACTTACTCCTGCTTCTGTTCCTTGATTTTGATCTTCCTCTGTTTGAGTTTTTTTTTTGTGATCTCCCTATGAAATCAACATTTAATGCTGAACTCGAACCTGAGATCTCCCCAGAATCTTTCCCGCGCACCTCCTCAGACAAAATCAAATCACGAATATCTTCAAATTTTAATTTAGATTTACCTGCAGAATTACTGACAGCCATACTCATAGCTTCACATCTATTTGACAATGAAGCCAATAAGATCAGTACACGTATTGGATCATTAAATTCAATTTCCATAGATGATAATTGATTTGTGATGGTATTAAAATCATTCAGGTGTTGTACAACAAATGTACTTTTCGCCATCTTCAAATTGAATGACTTCTTCATCAGATATACCTTGTTATTTGTCGATGGCTTTTCATACATACATGACAGGGCTGCCATAAGATCCGCAGTCGTCCTCTCCTTGACAACGTTGTGCGCAACGGACCTCGATAGAGTCAATCGAATAACCCCCAGAACCTGTCGATCCAACAGATTTCATTCAGCTTCATCCATTTTTTCATTTCTCTTCCCAAATAACGAAAAATGAAGTTTTTTCCCATAGAGATAGTTCTCTATCTGCATCCTCCAATAACCAAAATCTATGTCAACAAACTTCTCGGTCTCTGAAACTTTTGCTTCATTTGCAGTCATTGACATTAATACGAGTTGTTGTGGTATATATGAAATTTAAAATGATCGACGACGAAGTGAAAGAATAGAACCAGAAAAATCACACCAGAAAAGAACACACAGATTTGCGTGGTTCGGCAAATTGCCTACATCCACGGAGTTGCAGAGGATTTTACTAATTGAGAAATTTACATCAGTTGATCGTCTCCGATTACAAGAGCGAACTCTTCATTTCACTTCTTCACTTTTTTCTCTCTACACCAAGATACACCGAAGAAGAAATACATACAAGAGAAAATTTATTTCTCTTCTTGCGCAAGCCATCAAGAAGAAATCAAGAACACCTTCTTCTTTCTTCCAAGCACGCAAAATCAACTAAGAAAAAGTACCTTGCGAAAACACATTTTTTGTCTTCTGCTTCTCGTAAGCCTCAACAAGAATTCAAGCAATCCAAACAAGAAGTCTTCTTTACTGCTTCCGCGAAATGAAGGAGGCAACAGTTTCTGTTCTCATGTGAAGGAGACGGAAGCGAGAGATCGTGAAGACGGGAGCCATGGTACAACAAGTTTTATTTTATATCTGTTGATCGCCATGGTACAACAAGTTTTATTTTATATCTGTTGATCGCCATGGTTACAGCTGCAACAAATCAACTAACGAGGAATCTAGCTTTGGAATGGGCGAAAGACAAGATACGCGTAAACTGCGTTGCCCCAGGACCCATAAAGAGTGCAATGCTACAGTCTGTGAGTTTTCAAACTGATTAAGCAACGCCATTAATTCATACTTGGTTTAGTGTTGTGCTTGAAATATGGTGGGATTATTACAGTTCCTTCGAGCAGAAGGAGGTCCTGAAACAGAGGGGTTTGGAGGCCCGATGGAGCGTGCCGGGGAGGCAGACGAAGTAGCGCCGCTTGCAGCTTTCTTGTGCATGCCAGTCGCCTCCTACATTACTGGCCAAGTTATTTGTACTGATGGAGGAATCGCCATGTCCTGATCACATTTGTTCATTTAAGTCTGAAAGATTATTTATGAATGTTGTTGTTGTCGTCTGCATGATTTTAAATAAAGTTGTTGGATGCGTTTTGAGAAATCTGCTTTGCAACATATAGCATAAATAAAGTAGTGCTATACAGTAATTTAAAACATGTTCTTTTTTTATCATTATTATTACTATTATTATTATTTATTGATGGAATATGATAGTGAGGAAAAAATATTATGTTAAGGCTCTATGATTTCTTTCATGGCAATGAATATGGTGTTCGGCTCAATTTGAAATGCATTTGTTCATTTCAAGTATTTTATAAGTAATACAAAGATTAACATTTAGAGACTACAAAAATGCATGTTTGTCAAATTATAAGTAAATTATATTTATCACATGATTAACTCTATGAATTTGTGAGAATATAACGTACGTATACGCACGGACAGCCAATTATGATGCAATATTCTATGGATTACACTCTAGTGTGTACAATAATGCTAGAAGCTAATCGTCATATGCAACGAAACCAATTACGGTATCAGTGACAGAAAAATTATTCCGTGCGGTGATGCATGCGGTGTCGGATCTTCACTGTAGATCTCCGCTTCGGTGGGACCTACTTTTAATTTTTTTTTTTTAATCTCATCGAAGCGGTGATCGATGGTGGAGATCGAACACCGCATGCATCTCTGCATGACGGAATAATTTTTCTAGTGACAGGGTCTTCATCAAATTTACTGAAATTTTTTTTATTGTATGTCATACGTACTGCTAGCGGAAGATATCTCAGAAAAAAATAAAAAACTCTTCAATATTGCATCAACCATTTTAAGTACAAAGACATACAATTGATTACGTTCCTTCAAATTACGATATTCCAACACGCATTAAGTAACAAAAAGTGTTTTCCATGTGCGAAATATGGCAATATTTGAGCAGGCGGAGCCCATTTATTTATTGCACTGCTGCTGTTAAAACTAAAAGCCCAAATGGCATTATTAAATTAAATGTGAAGTTATTTAATTAAATATTAACGAATCACAAACACATACAAGCTGTTTAATACGAAGAAATTCTATAAAAAAGAATTTCTTAAAAGTTTAATATCAAAAAATACATATTGAAAAAATATAAAATTGACAAAATCATCTTCCCACATGACCACACCACACCATTAACTCATCGTTCTAACAAGCGACTTCATCAGAAGCAACAACATTGTGCCAAGTGAATCGTCAAGCTCATCACTTCCACATTTTTTTTTAAACATATTTTATAATTAAATTTAAAAAAATATGTGAATCATATAATCCTAATATAATTTGATTTATGTTGAGATAAAAATAATAAAGTTTTATTGAATTTTTTTTAAAGTTATACATATTTTTAAAATAAATTTAATGTTATATTCATCATAATAAAAAATTAATTTGAAAATCTTGCAACAATTTTTTTCTATTAAACGACACACCTAACTTGTATTACTTATGTCTAGTAATTAAAATCAATATATTTTTTGTTAATATGGAGACACCTCAATTTTTTACGTAGAAAACGTTTGAAAGTGTGAAAAACCACACGACTTAGCCCCGTTGAAATAAGCTACTATGAATGATGAGTAAGTACACAGATCCACTACTTTTTTGAATTTGGAAAGATGGAATTACAATGTTGTATACTCATAATTTGAATGCAGTTTTTGGCAGTAGTCCATCGTGAGTATTGTAGATGGTTGCTTCAGGAGCGTTGCTTGACCAGATAAGTCATAGTAGACAATTGTCGAAGCTGTGCACCACATAGGTTGTATTTGGTCACATATACCATAATGGTGAGTAGTAGTAACGTCCATAGACCGTGTGGCCGGAGTCGGCTGCCGCACGAGTTGTGAACAACGTAGACCTTAGTTGGTCAAATAAGTCGTAGTGACGAGTAGTAATGACATTCGTAGGAAATGGGGGCCAGAGTCAGGAGTTGCTCGTGCGTATGCAGGATACCTCATCACGTCATCTTCGAGATGCATTGTTACATTGTCTTTGAGGTGACATTCTGGTATTCGGGGCGATGCATCGCTTTGTATGTTGTTTCACGACTCTGCAATGTCAGTTGTCGCTTCGCACGGTGCTTCGTCGCAGGGAGTGGGCGGTGGTCGATGGTGATCGATGGCAACCGACGAGGTGGTGGTCGGCAACAGGAGGCGACTGGTGGTCGGCGACAAAGTGGCACTGGATTTTAACTCTTCTCCAAACTTCAAGCTCCCTTCCTCAAGCTTCAAGCTCTCTCTTTAAGCCTCCAGTTCCCCTTTGTCATGAATGGGGTGGAACTCCATTTATAGAGTTTCTCGTGCAATTAATGCAAGAATATTAACCACTTTGATCGGATGATTCGAAGAGATTACCTTGATTGGACGACATTTGATGGACATTTGAGAGTCTTGACAATATTAGAATTGAGCAATCTTAGGTTCGTTGGATTTACCTTGTTGAGACGCTCGAATTTACTATAAACTCATCGAGATTAGACATTTGTTTGACTTTTAAGATGTGTCTGAAAAACTTTCAAAAGTGATTTAATGGTTTGATCTGAGCTTGATTTAACTCAGATTTTGACATCATTAAGTCTGTATTGTTGAGTTTGTCAGTTTAAGTGTAAGTTTGTTGAAAACAAAGCTCAAGTTGACTCTTAGGCTCTATTTGGGACCGCGATATAAGAGCATCGTGGCCTGCTCCCACGAATTTCTGTCGTTCGGTGGGGCGTCCCGCTCGTTGTGGGATGCGGTTCTGGTAAAAAGCCAGCCGCGGGATGGATCCTGCGGCACAACTTTCTCGATCCGCTTTTTACGCATTAACCCTCATTGAGCCTCCCCCCTCTCCTTCGTCTTCTCCTCCTCATTAGTTTGGCTTGTTACACGAAGGCAAGCCCTACGATCTTCCCCCTCCCTCCTTCGTCTTCTCTTGCGTTGTTTGGTTTGTCTTCCTCCACCTCGCCATTGTCTCCAAGCTCTGGTCATGGTTCGTCTTCCTCCTTCGCCATCGTCCTCTTCTTTTCATTCGTCTTCCTAATCTTTTCTTCGCCGAGAAATGCAGTTTAATTGGTCACGGTTTGTCTCTTCTTTTTATTTGATTTTTGCAATTTATAGTCAGGCCACGCATTTCTGCGTTAGGCAACAATATCCTATGCGCACCAGGTTCACCTCGCAAGCAGAACATGACTTTAATACGTTCAGCTTCCTCTACAAATTCAGTGCATAGACGTCGGCATGCTTTGAGGTTAGAAGTATACTAAAAGAATGGAAGGAGAGTCTTTAAGCTTCTAAAAGTGTTTATAACAAATCAGAACTTTTAAGGGTTAAAGTCGAAGGGCCAAAAAGATTATCCAAGAATTTGTACATTTTACCTACCAAATATTTGAATTTGGCTTTATAAGATATTTCTTTTTCCTATTTGATTTCATTCATTTATATGCGGTGGAAATTTAGCAAAGAAATTTCTGAAGTATCAAAATGATGACAGTTAGAGTTCTGTTTTAAACATTTTAAATAAATAGGGGCAGAATGATCAACCTTTTAAAAACAGCTCCCTCACAGTTGTTTTCACGTAGTTGTAACAAACAGACAACCAGCTTTTCCGTAACAGTTTCCTCACAGCTGCTTCCTAGGACAGCTAAGCTGCAGCTGAAAAGCTAAAAACCTACACCTGCGCCAAACAAACACTTAGTTTAAGTGTAAGTTTGTCGAAAACAGAGCTTTAGTTGACTCTTAATTGCAGCTTAACTTTTTTTTTTCCTTGAAAATATTGCCTCAAAATTCGCATCATATCTCGAAATTCGTGTTGCATGTTAAAAACTTGTTGATGGCCTATCAAGACCTATATGTTCTTTTTTCTTATTGTCTTACGATCGAGTCTCTTCGGTGTCATCAGACTTGGCCATGATAAGGTTCTGGCTATTATTCGTTTCACTTTATTTTCTTAACTTTATTGTTTGGCCTGACATTTGAATCTTGTTTTGGCTTCTGATCCACACCGCTGATGACTCAATTCTCAACTTATTGTACTCTTCTATAAATTTAGGTGACATGCCATTTGATTATTTCTGCATTATAATATATCATTTTAATTATAAAAACAGCTAAATTGAACAGTAATTCAGGATTAATACATATAGAAAAGCTTTGATTCTTACATTTATTACATCCAAAATTTTTTCACATCACATGAAAAATATCATCATTTTAACTTTTAAAAATAAAATATATATTTTTTTCATTGAGGTGTCAGGTATATAAATAAATAATAATTTAGTGGTATGTAACTAAATCTTGCTATTAATTTTTAAGCATGTCCTCATAAAATTAAAGCCATTATCTTTTTGTTTCCTTTTGGAATGAGGCTTAAATATTTTATTCATTTATTTCACTTTCACATAACGTCGGTCGATAGAAGCGTATAAGAAAAAAATAAAAATAAAAAATAAAATAATTTTAAATATAAAAAGTTAACGATGCTTATCATCATCAATTATTTACAATACAACAAAAAACAAAAATATACAAATGAGCGGAACATGAATAAAGTTTTGTTCGTTCGTGTTCGGTTTGCTTTGGCTCGAAATAATTATAAATATATAATGAATATTATTTTTAAATAATTTAATTAACTACAAAGTTACAAAGATTCATAATCAATTATTACTTATTAAAAATATAATGAAAATATATTAAATTCTAATTAAATTAATATTTTAATATAAATAATAAGATTTAAATCTCGCCCTGCCTGTAACATTCTACGAGTATGTGATTAAGGTTAGCTTATTGTTTGTGGACAGCTCATGTTTGCATCTATAATCAAAGGAGTCAAACATGAACAATTTTTTTTAGCGTGATATATAAACGAGTCAAACACGAATAATGATATTTTTTAACAAGCAAAGTATTCACTCGCTCAAGCTTGGCTCGTTTACACTCCTGAGAACTACATGCATAACAAGGGTTATTGAAACCACTTTTTGTTCGTGAACAACTCGTATTCAGCTGGCTAAGTAAACGAGCAAAACACAAATAAATTTTTGTGTTAGAAATATAAACGAATCATTTACAAACAGTGATAATTTTTAACGAACCGAACATGAGCTAAGCCCGAACTCGCTCATGCTCCGCTCGTTTACACCCCTACTTGTGATTCATGTTTAAAAAGCTAGTGGGCAAAAAAAATAATAGGGTTCCACCAAAAAGAAATTATAAAAAATAGCAAAATTAATGTTTAGTTATCATATCATTTTGAATCCAATTTATAAATCGAATCATTTATAATAGTAAAAAATTAGCATGAAAAAATCAAATCATAATACAAAATTAATAATTAAATTTAAAATTAAAAATCAAAATCAAATTCAAGCCACTCTCAAACTCTAATAAGCAAATAATAAAACAATCAGCAGAACGGACTAATCACGGCAACAACGGTTCGGTTGGCCCACCTTCCTCGGGTTGTTTGCCAGCTATAGACCGAACATAAAATAATTGCCACGTGGCGCCATCATAGACAAAATTTCTGGAGAATTTCTATGTTCCTCGACGCTGAGTAGATTTTTTAAGAATCATAGAGCCGTGAAGCAAAAGACTTCCACGTGTCAAAGCTACGTAGCTTCTATAACCAGCTTAGCGGTAAGGTAAGCTCACCGTCGCTTTCTGGTACAATAATTATATTATAATTTATTTATTTTTTAATTTATTTAAAAACTAATATTTAAGCACTCAAATTAATTTCAATTGACAACTGCCATGATTTTTATATCAATATTGATGTAATTGAGCCATAAATATCATCATAAAAATATACTATTCGGCATAGCTCAAATATCAGTAGTTAAAAAAATATGTATAATAAGTCGGGTATTTAATTTTTTTTAGTTTTTTTTTTCATTTTTAAAAAAATGAGTGGCACTTTTATGATTTATATATTTTTTTAAATAAAAAATATAAAATATGTTTGATTGTAAAAATATATTTTTTTATAAAACGGTTAGACCGACGCTTCGTTCCAAGATTAAGCTATGTCACCAATGGAGTATGTAACATCTTCCTTGCTCTAAGAAACATAAAGTATTACCCGTGGGCAGGCGGGCTGGCAGCTGCAGGCGGAGGCTAGCATTGAAGAATGGCGATTGGCGACTGGCTGACCAACGCCAACATCGGACTGCGGGTGCCCGAAGACGGGCTAGGCTAAAGGTTGTTTCGGGTCTTTAAAAACAGTCAAAAATATGTTTTTTTCTTTTTTTAGTATTTAAAAAACTGTAAAAAACTGAAGTGTTCTCAAGTGTTCTCAAAAAAAAAAAAAAAATTCAAACAATATTTTCATGTTTGTTACCTATTTTTTGTTTTCAAGGACAAAAAATAAAAAAATAATCCCAAACAACCCTTAACTATTTATGTAACGAACCCCATTAAACCAAAGTATTAACATCAATAAGTCCTATTTAAATGGGTTGCTCGTGGAAGACTCTAGACATTCACAACATTACATTTGAACTCGACTTAATTTAAAATATTGATTTTAATGCTACATGTATTGTCCTGAAAGCGTTCAATAAAAGACGACAAAATAAAACTACTTGTCATATAGTTCAATTTTCATCAATGTTTATAAGACCCGGCCTCAACTATACACACAAATATGCAAGTGCTCGTGTTTTATTTTTTGTCATTCTAAAGCTTTTAGCAACTATTTTGCCTCATTACCTCTCAATACAAGATGTTATAACATTTAAAGCTTCCGATCACTCTGGAATAATTAATCATACTATTTTGCATTTCCTCACAGTTATTACTATTCTATAATACCATTCAAGTTGGGATTTCACAGTATAGTGTGTCATAGAGGCATGTGAAAAAAGATAAAAGGGCGGTGAATGTTATTCTCCCAAAACCTCTAAACTCTTTTTGACCCTCACCAACATAATCTGATTTGTTATACTTAATTTTATTTCCAACTCTAAGTTCAATTTTAGCCTTAAAAGACTTGGAAATATCAATAAAGTGCAACAATACATGTGGCAAATATTGGTAATCAAGCCCCAACTAATCATCTACATACAAGATGAAGTATTATTATCCAATCCCAGAGGCAATAGGCAATGGACTATATATTTTAGTATTCATAAATTTAAGATGATTGTAGTATTTATAACACTTAGTTTTTTTTTTCGCATTGATTCACTTACTCAAAACTCAAAAATCTATTAAATATAAGCTTTCAAAAATGTCAACACCTTCGATATAAGACCCCACAGTAGGGGATTCGAATCCTCTCTAGCATAGCTGGGCTTAAAGAGGTGGTACTCGAATTTTTAGACACATTAAAGGCGGTTTGAGACTCGTATAATAGTCTCTTATCATTTCTTACATACATATACTACATACATACACAGATGTATATAGATGTATATAGATGTATATAGATGTATATAGATGTATATAGATGTATATAGATGTATATAGATGTATATAGATGTATATAGATGTATATAGATGTATATAGATGTATATAGATGTATATAGATGTATATAGATGTATATAGATGTATATAGATGTATATAGATGTATATAGATGTATATAGATGTATATAGATGTATATAGATGTATATAGATGTATATAGATGTATATAGATGTATATAGATGTATATAGATGTATATAGATGTATATAGATGTATATAGATGTATATAGATGTATATAGATGTATATAGATGTATATAGATGTATATAGATGTATATAGATGTATATAGATGTATTTAGATGTATATAGATGTATATAGATGTATATAGATGTATATAGATGTATATAGATGTATATAGATGTATATAGATGTATATAGATGTATATAGATGTATATAGATGTATATAGATGTATATAGATGTATATAGATGTATATAGATGTATATAGATGTATATAGATGTATATAGATGTATATAGATGTATATAGATATGTGTATGTA
>NW_018165243.1:500119-500878 GCF_001263595.1 Phalaenopsis equestris
TACATATATATATATATATATATATATGTATATATATATATATGGGGAATTATGGTTGATAGGGAGTAGACTTGAAAAGTATCTGAATCAGTTGCTTGCACCTTCTTTTTCCCATTAATAAGACCAGCCTCTTCTAAGCCTCTCGACACGTGTCCATGTCGCCCTTCTAATAAAGCCTTAATTAATATAGGCCATATTGGCGACTAATACGAGTTCAGCACGTACAGGTGAGAAGTTCAACCGTTATGCTGTTGACCCACGACCCAATCGCACCACACCATCCACACATAAATCGAAACGTGGAAGCTAAAATTCACCAATAAATAATTCAGCTGACAACCTCCGCGTTACACGTCTGACAAGTGACGAGACATTTCTAAACTTGATTCCGTATATAATTCATTATTTCGCTTATTAATGTCTACTTTTATATAGTATGATTGCAGAAAAAAAATGTATGTTTTCAATTAAATGTGAAGTAAGATCTATATTATTATTTGTTGAAAATAAAATATAAATTTTATAATAAATAATTTTCTTAGCATTTATCGATAAAAAATACAAATAAAAAGGGAAATTTAAACTAGAAGAGGCAAATTATCTCCAATTTATAGATTATTTATATAAATATAAAAAATTAATATTTCTTCTTATGTTTGCCCCTATTCAATATATTTTTTTAATCAATACTTAAAAAAACCAGATATTTATGATTTTAACCAATCTAAAAAATAATATGAATTCCAAACCTAATTTGAT
>NW_018165243.1:501021-522460 GCF_001263595.1 Phalaenopsis equestris
TGTGTGTGTGTGTGTGTGTGTGTGTGCGCGCGCGCGCGCGCGTGTGTGTGTTAGAAACGGTGGAGCTCGGTTCACTATGCTTGAACGGTTACTTTACTTTGGAGAATCACACATCTTTACAAATAATCACTCTCGTTTTCATCTTTTGTGAAGTGAAACATCTCTTTGCTCCTTCCTGTTCCTGATAAAAACTTCGGAGGGATCTCTTTTGGTTTTGTAGTCACACTTTGAGTTCTTTTTCGGTTTCCTCGAGATAGAGAAAGGTTTCCTCGGGGCAGAGGAAGAGAAGTGTAACGAGGAGCAGTTCCTTGTGGCAGAAGAAAGAAGAAGGAAGAAGAAGAAGATTGTTCTCCCTAGGCTTCTTCTTGGTGGCTTGTGGCAGAAGAGAAATTGAATTTATTTCTCTTGTAAGTTTGTCTATTTCGGCATATCTTGGTGTATCTCGGTATAGAGAGAGAAGAACTGAGAGAGAAGAAGATAGAGATCAATGAAGAGTGAGAGATTCCTCTTGTCTTGTAAGTCGAGATTGTGTAAATTCCTCAAATAGTAAAATCATCTGCAACTCTGTAGACGTAGAAAATTTGTCGAACCACCTAAATTTGTGTGTTTTGTCATGTCGCCGACCGTTCTCTTATTTGATTTATATATATATATATATATATTATCAACTGGTATATTAGATCTCGTAATACACACACATGTGTGATTAGTTAATCTTCGATATATATGTTTAGGGAGTAGTGTCATTCAGAAAATTGGTGCGTGAGTGTGTGTGTGAGAGAGAGAGTATCGAAAAGATTAATGAGCAACATTTTATGTATGTGCAGGCCGTGTAAATTTTTTAATATTTTTATTTAAAAATAAGAACAATTAATATTTACAAGATTATTTTGTTATTCACAGAAAATATCTTGTACTTCTTACGAAGCACTGCTGCATTATCTATTTTTCTCCCAACAAGCCGGTCCAGCGCGTCAGCCAAGGTCCAAGTGCCACGTGATTACTCGCGACAGGTAAAAAATCTCCGACGAAGGCCATTCCAATTCATCTTCCGAGAAGAAGGAAAAAAAAAAAAATATATTTAGATATATATATATATAATAAAAATAAAATAATTTTATTTTTTGAGTTGATATCTGATACCCACGTGTCCATACAATAAGTCAATATCCGCCGTCCGAATAAGTATCTAACCATATTGTAAAAAACAATTCACGCAAGCGAGACGTGCGACATCTGTCCCGGGCAAATACTGTAGCTTGCTGGATTGGAGTACACGTGTCCCGAACTTTTAAGAAGGGAGATTCGCTTCGACAGATGGACGGTGATGATCGCGGAAAAAATGATGTCGGGCAGTAAAGTTGCTGCGTAAAATTGCCCGAGCTACCCGCACTGCCCGAGACTGCTCACTGCTTGTTGGTGGCCGAAGTAGCCTTTTTTAATGGCGCAGCAGCGGCATTTCGTGGAAAATCTAGTGGGCGCGACCGATGGCCGAGATTTGCTTAGAAATCACGGGGATAGAGGCTACAGCAGCGGCGACTGCAACGACGATGAAGCCATGCGAGAAGGACACTCAGGCAGCGAGGCGGCGGAGGATGCAGATCCGAAGGTTGAGATGCATCGCCGGCGTGGAATCCATGGCTAGACCAGTAGATCTTAACCGCAAGAGGCAGAGGCCTGACATCTCCGTAGTTCCAACGGTTGAATCCTTCAAAAAAGACTCCGATGAGGAGGAGGAGGCTGCATCGGTGCGGTCGCCGAGGTACGGCATGACTTCGGTGTGCGGCTTGCGCAGAGAGATGGAAGACGCGGTATCCATCTGGCCGGATTACCTCAAAGCATGTGGAGGAAAGCATAGTTTCTTCGGCGTTTTCGATGGCCACGGCTGCTCACATGTAAGCTTGGGATTAAGCCAAGTATTTTTTTGAAATCAAGTTAGATACAGGCTCGATCTGATCGTTTGAGGTTGTGATTATTGTTTTTTTATTAGGTGGCTGCGTGGTGCAAGGATCGGATGCACGAGATGGTGGAGGAAGAAGTAGAGAAGTTGGAATCGGGTATGCCGCCTTCACCAACGGAGTGGAAAAAAGTGATGGATCGAAGTTTCGCGCGGATGGATGAGGAGGTCGTGATTTGGGGAGGAGCTGCCGGCGAGCGACGGAATACTACCTGCCGGTGCGAGCTACAGACGCCGAAGTGTGAACACGTCGGATCCACCGCTGTTGTCGCAGTTGTGGCGCCGGAGCAAATCGTTGTTGCTAACTGCGGCGATTCAAGGGCGGTTCTTTGCCGGAGAGGCGCCACTGTGCCGCTCTCCATCGACCACAAGGTAGATTCTATAACTTTGCTTATAATTCTATGAGATTAGATAATCATCTCCTGTGTCTACCAAGTTCCAAACTAACGAATTTGGTTTTGAACCATTCACAGCCCGACAGACCTGATGAGTTGCAGCGGATTCAGGCGGCCGGCGGTCGGGTTATCTTCTGGGACGGGCCACGCGTTCAAGGTGTTCTTGCGATGTCACGTGCGATTGGTAAGCTTCTTTTTTAGCAATTATATTGGTTCAAAATTTTAAGCTTTGTTTGGTTTTTATGGAATTAAAGGAAGCCATAATTGCAAAAAAATAAATAAATAAATTTTACTCGAATCATCCATGAACATGAATCGATTTATATCGATCAACTCTTTATGTAATTCCAATTCGTTTCCAGCTGAAACTTAAAGCTTTTTTCATGTTGACACGAGCATTTACTCCATTATTTTACCTGCACATTGATAAGAATATTTTTTATTTAAAAAAAATTAATTTTGGGGCAGTTTCATACATTCCTCAAAATAAATTATTGTCGGTGATTTACATACATTTCTAATGTCTAAAATCTAATACTTACGTAAATATAACTCAAATTTAAATACAACAAATTTCTTTAGCTGCCATTTCATTATTTCATTAAAAATTAAGTGAAAGGCTATTGTCATGTTCTAATCATCATTATAATCTGTTTTAATTATTCCTTAAAATGTTAACAAATTTGTGAGAACACTGACTAGAAACTCTTAACATCATTGGTATGATGTTAATTATCTTCATATTACATTCATTCAGAAGCTTTAATGAGAAATTCTAGCATTTTTATTAAAGCTTTTTCAGCATAATTCAAAATTAATTAAACGGTCTTGTCGTAATTTCGTAACAGGGGATGGTTATCTGAAGCCGTACGTGACGGCGGAGCCGGAGGTGACGGTGACGGAGAGGAAGGAGGAGGACGAGTTTCTGATTCTGGCGAGTGACGGCCTGTGGGACGTGGTGACGAACGTGACGGCGTGCGAGATCGTTAGGATGTGTCTGCGGAGGAGCGGGAGGGGTGAGGTTAAGGGTGACGTGTCGGCCGAGACTTCCGATAAGGCTTGCTCGGACGCCGCGACCTTGTTAACGAAGCTGGCGCTGGCGAGGGGAAGCGCGGATAACGTTACCGTCGTGATTGTGGATCTGAGAAGGAAACTATAGTATTGAAAGATAGAACTAAGAAAATCATCAATATAAGTTTTGGTAAAGATGAGCTTTAGATTGCTTTGAGATCTGTGCTATATAAAATTCTTGCATGACACTAATCATAAAGCAAATCTAATGATTGTAAGGGCGTCTCACAAAGTGAGTGGGCTAATCCTAAGGATAATGCAAGTAAAGAAAGAACCAATGTGGTGGGAGTCTGAGATGAAGTGTATTTTATTTTATAATGACATGCATATAGCAATGAGTGCTTGAAATGTGGAGAGTATTATGTATGTCCTTTGTCTGGATGACAGTTTGGCGTGTGATCATGTCATGTCTACTTTGGTGGACGTAATATTTTTTCGAAAAGATGAGAATATATGAATTTGATGTAAATAGAATATAATCGCAAGATGTAGATATGGTGTTTATATATTATTTTTGGTGCACACCCTCTTCCTAAGTGAACATCATTCGTGACATTTTTTTATGACAATTTCTCATTTATAAAGAGACTGTTTAAGGGGGGTGATACAATTAGGGATTTAAGCGAGCCAATTTGGTTTGTGAGCTTGTTTAGGCTTCTCAAATAAGTGGCTCATAAATTAAGATCGATGAGCGAACAACCAAAGTACAAACCATCTTCAACTCTACTTAGCTCTCCGATCGGATGGATTAAAAAAAATACCAAACTTAAAATATAATAAAATTTAAAAAAATTTTCATTTAAATTATTAATAATATTTAATAATTGATATTTAATATTTAATATCAAGTAATTTTTTATTATTTTTGTTTAGGGTTTAATTATAACATTATTTCAACTCGATTCTTTTAAACAAGCTAGGTTTAAACTTGTTGAATTAAGTTTGCTATTGACTTCAAATTAAGATCAAGCTATATATATATATATATATATATTAATAAAAAGGAAAACAGAAAAATACTTCCATAGGACCAAAAATTGGATTCCTACCCCACCAAAAATAGAAGGAAGAAAATATTTGAAGATATCAGCGAAGCAATGCTTATATGGTAGTCATCCTAGTTGCACTCCCAAGCATACAAGGGTAAACATTTCAAATGTTTCCTCATAGCCTATATCAATCCAAATTCTCCAGAACAGTTAAAAGCTTCCAGAGCAAACCAATGCAACTGGATTTGTGCCAGCATAGTATAAGTTTGTAATGAACTAATTCGACCTCAATCAAAAATGTATGAAGAAGATGATCCGGAAAATTCATCCATATTCCAACCAGTTGAACTCATGAAACCAAGAAATGCTAATTCCATCCAGTATACAACAAACAGAGCATCCAGTGTGTGTGACGAAGCTGACCACATAAATTCTTAACTAATCCAAAGCTGTCTAACTCAAGTAATCATATAAATGCTAGTTATCCAAGATGAAGCTATCCTATACAGAAAATAAAAAAGAAACAGTAGCAAGTGGAAATTTATATGGAAGTAAAGAAAAGGTGTAATAAAGGACAACTTTCAAACAGAACCACATATTGGTATCCAAATAAAACTTTCCCTTGGATTAGTCAAGGTAATGATGTTGCTAAACACTACTAGCTTTAGCAAAATAAGATAATATATAAGCCATAGTCACACTAGAAAAGATATTATATATATAAGGCACAGTCTATATATATATCTTAATAAAAATGAATGATCGGAGGCTATTATAGGAGCCTCCAACCACCCCTAATGTGTCTAACAATTCGAGTACCACCTCTTGAAGACCAACTATGCCAGAGAGGATTCAAACCCTCGACCTGAGGGGGTCTTATACCGTGGATTACAACCGACTGGCCGTGGTATTATCTTGTTGTGTTTTTCATGTTATTATCTTGCTATTTTTTATTACATCTATTTATGAGTGGTGGATATTTCTTTTAAACTATAATTTAGGTTTTTCATATTGCAATTGACACATCTTTTAAGAGAAGAATTTATTACGGGACATTAGACTCTGTAAAGGGGAAGGACTTTCCGCCTAAATAGGAGAATGTTTTAACATTTTTTTTAAGAGAAGAAATTTAAACCAACAAGAGAAGGAGAAAGCATAGGCTTTCTCCTCATCTATAGAGGGTATTCATATATGAAAAAAAATGCTTGATGTATCAGACTATTTGGGAAATAAAAATTCCTTCAAAATTAATATATCGATCCTTATAACTTGGAAAAATTTTCTCAAAGCATCATCTAGCTTAATAGACAACTATATCTTCTGGCGTTATAATTTAAGATGAAAGATAATCACTCATATGTAATGCTAAAATCAATCTCAAAATTTTCAATACGTGTGTGCATGCATGTCTTATGTCAAGAAGACAAAAGGTACACTTGAAAAGAAGAAATGATCTTAATATATTAAAATTTAAGTGAAAATACGACACTCATTAGGACGCAATGAAGAAGGATTATGTAGCCAATCCCACTTGATGGGATGAAGACATTGTTGTTGTTGTGTGCGCATGCTTACGTGTGTGGCTATGAGCACCCCATGTGCACACATGTATAATGGGACCATGGACTTGCATGTTTGCCAGCACGTGGGTGTTTGTGATTTGTACAAATGATAAAACAAATGGATTCATTGCCTAATCACATAAAAAATGCTATAATTTTTATTTATCTATGATTTTTTTTTTTTCTGATTAGAATATTTGCGAAAGAAATATCTCAATATTATGTGAACTCTTGCGCATTTGTATCCAAATAGATTGCAAATTACAAATTGTGCACAATATGAATTGCTCATTCAGTCACTCTCAATCATTTTATTAGATTTTTTTTTTATCATGTCGTGATTTTAATAGTCTCAAAATTTGATGATCTTATGTTTGTCAGATTAGTCTGTTTGAGTTGCACATTTACAGTAGTCTCAGGTCATTCCTTTAACACACACACACACACATATGCATAGGCAAATGCAGCTAACTAAATATGATTTTGTATAGAAATTCATAATAATATAAACTTCAATAATTTGGAGATTTTCAGTACTGTGATTTTATTAATCACAACTATCTCAAAATATTGTAAAATATAAATTACCTAATTTAAATCTTTTGGAGTTATTATTATTATATTACCATATTAAATTTTTTATTACTCAATATTTATTAGAGATCCATGTTATTGATTATTGTGATACATTTTTTTAATTGGGAAAGATATCATTCATTGTTCTACTTTCCTTATAATGATATTCTCTTTCCCATATATAGATGAGAGAATATACCCCCATTATTGAGGAATGTTAAGAGTTCTTATAATTATTATATTACTATAATATAATATTATTGCATGTGATTAGTATTTATTATGAATTTTTATTATTTACTATTATATTATATTCTCATTATAAAATATATTCTCCTTTACCAAGTTTCCTTGTTGCTCCATTCTTCCATCTTTATAAAAGCATGTTTGTAGTGGCAATTATTAATCAAAGAAAGATATAGCCTTTTATGATTCTAAAGACATTTGAAATTGCACAATTTTAAGTCTTGAAATTTTTGTATTATTTTGTATATGCATTCTATTTATTATTCATATTGTATTAATCATAATTCTAATCCTTATTAACAAAAAAAATTTATTTTGCAAATCGACTTGATCTTTTGATAAATTATTTTCTTCAATATTATCTATAAATTTGTTGCATCTGTTTTTTGCATCATGCACATTAAAGATCCTATCTTATGGAAGATTAATTTAGATGCACATTTATTGGTTTTAATCAATTGAAAATGTGCATGAACCATTAGTGTTGAGGGACTTGATCAAGTTGTGGGACAAAGAGGAAGCCACACTTCCATGTATGGGACAAGGGGGAATACTACCCTCCATGATCAAATGCTTTGTTGGTTGATGTTCTAGCATGTAAGGCCCTCTTGTAATTTTAGGACTTCTAGCATTTCACATCTTCTATCATCTTCTATCGATTTATATGAGGATATATATATCCATATATATAAAGCATTTTACTTTTAATATTTGTTAGTTGTGATATATAATAAATATTTGAGTGTCATCCATGTAAATATGACAGTTTAAATGCTATATATGTAGATACATAATAATTTTTTAGTATGACTGTAAATATTCTTATATATATATATATATATACATCCTCGTGGTGAATCATGAACCAACAAAGCATTTGATGGAGAGCACTGCTCCCACTTATCCCATGAGGGCTTCCTCTTTGTCCCACAACTCAATCAACTCCCTCAACACCAATGGTTTGTGCCTATTCTCAATTGTATTAAACCCAACAAACGTGCATTTTGATTGATCCAAGATAAGATATACGGTGTTCGTTGCGATTCAAAAAACGGATACAACAAACTATGAAGCATTTAGATCAGCAATCATGGTAGAAAATTATATGGATAATACTGAAGAAAATAATTTATCAACAGAGGTCGATCTGCAAGATCAAGGAGCACTTGATGGATCATTTCTATGAGAATTTATTTCTATGTTGGAGCTTTTATGAGAATATCATCGATAAGAACAACTCCATGTCTCTGAACTGAACATGCACACATTACCTACCTTACGATCTATTAACTTATGTTACAGTATCCATTGAAAGAACCTAGTTTCAAATATCCTCTAAAATAAAACAGCAAAAAACATGATCACTATATCAACTATTCAACAAATCCTATGAAGAAAAAAAGAGTTGATAGAATCAGTCACTCCTACTTTACAATCAATTTAAAAAAAAAAATTATGGAAAAGATTGCACAAAATTTGCTTCACAAAATGACTCTGCCGTTGACCTCAAAGATTTTTTGGAATTAGAACAAAAAGAAGATGGAAGCGTCTATTTCTGGCATATTAGGATTCTCCTGCTAGCATAAGGACCTTCGGATGTGTCACGTTGGTCTGATCTCCATCCCATAGCCTTTGTGATTGTTTGAATCTTATTAACTATGCCTTTAGAATCGCGAATATATACACGCCCACCGGGTCTTAGAATTCGGTCCATTTCTAATAAGATGGAAGTGATGTTACACCTGCAAAAGCCACATAAGAAGGTTAAATTTTGAAGCCTGAAATTTCCTGATACAAACAAGATAATGAAACGCAACATAATGAACAGATGGGATATGAAATTTGACATCTTTTTTAATTTTACTTCAAGAATGTGCTGTTCAATCTAAAGTCATGAGTATAGTTTTGCGAATTTTATTGTATTTTAGCTGCACTGGTTTTTTTCTCTATAAAGAGATGAGTTCCGGCTTTATGTAAAACATTGGAGAAATTAGAGTATTTTTCATAATCAGATCATAACAAAACTTTTCACAAAAGAAATAAGATATAACCATCAATTAGAATAAATTTTTGTGTTGGTCTTTTTTTTTTTTCTAGGGATGTTTACCTGCATCGAAATATTGCTATTTACAGAACTAGTACCAGCGTCATTTTTTTGACCTATTGAACCGATGCTTTTAAGCGTTATATGATCAAACCATTGCAAATTTCATGAAAATGAAAAATATGAGTTGAGATTTTATCATGAATTTTGGTATTTAAGCGAGAATTTTAAAATTGGATGAAAAGGGGATAGTTTTATAAATTGCTAAATTTTCAGTACTATTTATGTAATTGTCCCTTTTTTTCTATTCTACCCTCTTTTTCGCTGTTGCTAATATTTTAGGTTTCTTCTATTTTCCAATAGGTTTCATATCAAGTTAGATAAAAAGGATTAATGAATGTTAAAGTTTTTTTTTTTTTTTTTTTTGTATTTACATATCTTGTACCACCCAGAACTTGCATAGCACATAAAAAATACAACTGTTTTAACTTTTAAAATGAGGAACATACCATTTCATGTATAAGGTGGCATATGTGTAAAAATTGAAGTTTCTGTTAGATATGTAAATTCATAAGAATTGGCTGGTACTTCTTTTGTGCGTGTGTGTGTGTGTAGCAAATTAGCTGATGCCAATCATGATATTCTTATCCTGCTGATAGTTAAGTTGGCACTGAAGCTTGTATCACCATGTTTCTATTTAAGTCAAGAAAAAGCCTTGCGACGTTTAGTTACCTTTTCTGCTCTGTGAAGAACAGACCAAATGCATGCAATAAATCGTAAGTTCGAGGATATGTATCAAATGGTTCGCACCTGCACATAACAGAGACTCATTAAAAACTCATTGGATGAGATGTATGGCTTAGAATAAAAATTTCACCATACGTTTAATGATAGCAATATGAAAATTTAAAGAAAATCTGGACGTTGGAAATGGGAATAACCATCTTGGCATTTATTTATTAGGAATTGAGAAGAAAACTAAGGGTGTGTGTGGGGGCAGTTGCCTGCTTCTTGGAGAATCAGCAGCTGTTTCTAATGAGAAAATTTGTTTTGCCCAATGATATAAATCTTTCAAATAAAAAAGAAAAAATAACCGGCGCTAAAATTTCTCCCCCAAAATGTTTCTTTGCACTGAAGAATAGGCAAGCGCAAGCAAATTGACCTATTAAAATCTGAACAGGTATACACAAAACAAGTCCAATAAAAATTATCTAAAAGACAAAAAAATAGCGATCATATATCTATCCTTCCATAACTTCTCCTGATTGATCAAGAGGTAATTAGATACTACTAATTTATCTGTCATGTACCATTCAAGTTTGCATCCGAATATAGACATTTCCAATGGTATAAATCTTTCAAATAAAAAAATATAATCATTGCTCCAATTTCTCCCCCCAAAATGTTTCTCTGTACTGAAGAAAAGGAAAGTGCAAGCATATTGACTTAGTAACATCAGAACAAGCATACAAAATACAAGTTCGGCAAAAATTCTCTAAAAAGATAGAAAAACACTGCTCATAACCCAATACAGAAGTCGATCGAGGCTATGAAGCAGAGATAAACCGAAAATGGAAAAAAAAAACCATAAAAAAAAAAAAACCTTCAATGGAGAAAGGCAGTTGGATTCGATGGCACCGACAACAGAGGGAAGCGAACGCAATTCGATTTCAGCCCGAACGACACTGGTGACAATTGGGGGGAGGGGGCCAGGGGTATTAGCAGGGATATAGGCCAAGTATTCTGCGAAATGAAGAGGGACAGCGATAGCAAAAACCATTCACAATTGAGCTTCCGGAGTGGAATGCAGAGCCCTCCCTTTGTTACAGCTTTCGCCGATCTGAGGCCCCCATCCGCGAAACACGCGTGAAAAACTTGCTCCCAAACGCTTGGTTCGCCATTCCGAAGATGGATGCCAAAAGAAAGGGCTCCCAAACCTGCCCCAAACCTTTATTCAATCATGACTTGTTTCAATAGTTACTACAACTTGAATAGGTGGTCAAAATTTCATTTGGAAACAATGAAGTCAAATAAACTACTCACATACAAACCTGAAACTACAAACACAGAGGATGTAATGTGGGTGTAAATGAAAAATTGATTTTTAAACATTATAATAGAGAAATATGCAAAAATTTTGTTTTGAATCAAAATGCACCCACTTCATAA
Organism: Phalaenopsis equestris; assembly: GCF_001263595.1. Lineage (NCBI taxonomy): Eukaryota > Viridiplantae > Streptophyta > Magnoliopsida > Asparagales > Orchidaceae > Phalaenopsis > Phalaenopsis equestris. The sequence continues at coordinate 512,031 of NW_018165243.1, forward strand.
AATTCGAATTATCGAGCAAGCATATAAGCAAGCCTTCGAGCAAGAAGTTGCTCGACTTTTTCTATTCCAAACACCTTCTCCGTCACCAATGATTGCCGTTCGTGTCTAATGGAAAATTTTCCCTCTCTCGTGTTAGCAATGTTATACATTTGGTTATGCGTGAAAACATCATTCACGCTCTATAACTTAAACCAAAAATAACATTATTTATCACAATACCTACTTCACATATTGATCAAACCTTGCTCGACGATTGATCTAATCTTGTTTAAACTTTCCAAAACAATGTTTGGAAAAATGTTCGATTAAATTAAAACCCTCTTTGAATAAGAACTGAACAAAGTTAGATTAAAGTTAAAATATGATTTGATGGTCCAACAAGCTCGATTATACGGATAACAAATTTTGAACATAGTTCGAGCAAATTTTAAGTACATTCGAATGAGATCAAATAAGGTTCAAATAAGTTTGAATAAAGTTTAATCATTATTCAAGTACGTACAAATTGTATAATTTGTCCTCACTATCTCTTGAAATTGACTTATTTGAGTTGTAAATTGTATGTAGAAATATGCTTTAATCATAACAATAGAAAGACATTACATTAGTCGGATCACATGAAGAGCTAGGTGTGTGATGAAGAAAATTATTAGGCAATCTTAAGCTAATGACCTCATTGAGTTTAACATTTGAGACAATAACACAATATTTGGCATTATATAATCTTTGTATTGATCAATATCTGACAAATGAGCTGTTGAAGTTTAATATAAACGTTAGCCTTTTGTAATAAAGTTTCAGTCACAAACAGAACAACTCACTATCATGTCCTATTACAACAACAACAACAACAAAGCCTTAATCCCACTAGGTGGGGTCGGCTACATGAATCCTTTTTCTCCATTCCGTCATATTTAGTGTCATATTTTCATTTAGTTCTAATAAATTAAGATCATTTTTTATATAATAAGCCCAAGTCTTACTGGGTCTACCCCTGCCTTTCTTAACATAAGTCGAATCTAAAACATATACTCTCCTAATCGGATCATCAAATGGTCGACCCTTATGTGACCAAACCATCTAAGACAACTTTCTCTAATTTTGTCTGTCATAGGAGCTACACTAACCCTTTCACGGATATAATCATTTCGAATTTTGTCTTTAAGTGTAAAACACTCATCCATCTAATCATTCTCATCTCGGCAACACTTAACTTAGTATTATGCTCATCTTTTAAAGGCCAACATTCAACGCCATATAGTATTGTAGGTCTCACCACCGTCTTATAAAATTTTCCTTTCAGTCTAAGTGGTATTTCAGTCTAAGTTTTTCCTTTCAGTCTAAGTGGTACTTTTCTATCACACAAAACGCCCAAAGCATTCCTCCACTTCAACCAACCAACTTGAATTCTACTATTAACATCCCCATCTATGCACCATCGCTTTGAACAACAGACCCGAGACACCTAAATCGTTCACACCTTTTAATAATTTGATCACTCAAATTTACACTCCTATCACTAGAGCTGCTGCTACTAAAATTACATTCCATGTATTCAGTTTTAGTTCTACTAAAATGAAGGCCTTTACACTCCAATGTAGACCTCCATAATTTAAGATTTTCCTGGGCTTTTTCTCTTGTCTTCTCCACGAGAAGGATATCATCGGCAAAAAGCATACACCAAGGAACATCCTCGAGTAAATGTCCAGCAGTAAGACCCCAGTAAGACCGTCCATAACTAAAGCAAAAAGATATAGGCTTAAAGTCGATCCCTGATGTAATCCAACAGAAATAGGAAAATATTTGGTCAATCCTCCTTCAGTTCGAACACAAGTAACAACTCTAGTATAACTTGAATATAAATCATTTCAACACCTTCTCAAGAACTCTATAAAGGATATCTCTTGGAACCTTATCGAATGGTTTTTCTAAATCAATAAAAATCAAATGTAGACTCTTCTTATTATGTTTGAACTTCTCCATCAAACTTCTCAATAAATGTATAGCTTCCATAGTAGACTTGCCCGACATAAATCCAAATTGATTATGAGAAATCTTTGTAATACGTCTTAACCAATGTTCAATTACCCTCTCCCATAATTTTAAAGTATGACATATCAACTTAATTCCTCTATAATTTGCGCACTCATGTGCATCCTCTTTATTCTTAAAAATGGGGACTAAAATACTCTCCCTCCACTCCTCAGACATCTTTTTACTTTTTAAAATAATATTAAATATTTTAGTAAGCCAAGAAACTCCCAAATCTCCTAGAAATTTTCATATTTCAATTGGGATATCATCAGGTCCTACAGACTTTCCACTTTTAGTTTTCTTTAAAGCCTCCCCAACTTCTTTTTTCCTAACGGTAAAAATGAAACGTTATATTATTATTAATGATATTAAGATAACTAAGATCGATCGTATTTTCAAAAACTTCATTAAAACATTTAGTTTTTAAAATAATATTAAATATTTTAGTAAGCCAAGAAACTCCCAAATCTCCTAGAAATTTTCATACTTCAATTGGGATATCATCAGGTCCTACAAACTTTCCACTTTTAGTTTTCTTTAAAGCCTACTTTTTGATTTTCATCTTTAATACACTTTACTTGAGTTAAATCTTTACTTTTCTTTTCTCTTTGTTTGGCTAGTTTATACATATATTTTTCACCCTCCTTAGTATCTACACTATTATAAAGATCATTAAAAGCAAAATTTTTAGCCTCACATATTGTCCTATTAGATGAGAATAATTTGAATCATGATGATTTTCAAGTGCTTGTACATTCACTTTCTTATTTGTAAGTTCTGCTAGTTTATAATGAATATTAGATTGTAAAAAATTTAATTCCAATGCTACCAATAGTACTTTTTTATATCCCTTTATCGTATTTGAACCTGATGATAACCTTGCTCAAATCATCCTTGAAATTCATTTAATTCCTATTAAAAAAATCTAAAAATATATATTTTAACAAAACTCGATCGTCGGAAAAATTGCAATTAGAACTGGCTTCAAATCGTATTTGAATATTGTTTAAACTAATGTCAGTTGTTGCGGACTCTAAATAAGTACTCCAATATAAAAAGTGGGGGCATTTTAATTTGAACAAAACTTCGGGCATATTTTCCCAAGAAAACAAGCAGGGATCATAATCTCTAATTTTGGATTTCATGGAGCACATAAAAATAAGTTTCAAAATAAACACACTTACATCTCATAGTAAGTCTCATAGTAAGACCTTCAAACTATGATCAAAATTGGCATCCCCTTAAATCCTGTTAACTGTAATACTATAAGCATTTTTAAGAATATTTTATTATCCATTCGATACATCATATTTTATGTACTGGTTGACTTTTGATCACATGAGAAGAAATCAGCATAAGATAAAGCTACAGATACATAAATGACCTAAATTTTCATAATGTAATTATTCTGACCATTAATGGCACATTATGGCTATGGAAATTAACTGAAACCTAAAACCGAGAGATAATCACTTCAAATTTGGTTGGGCACTTGAGTCAACTTTGATCACCCCGGTTGAGTTAATAACAATTTTGAGCTAAATTCAATTTTAATTTGTGACTCGTTCAAAGGAGTTTCAAGTTGACTCAAATTGTGAGTCAAAATGTCCATACACACTAAAACCAATAATATATAATATATAAGATTCATAAATTAAACACAAACACACGCCTCAATTTTTAAGTTTGAGCTGAGAATTTTGAATTCCAATTAAAAGTAAAAAAATTATAACTTTAAGTCGAGCAAAACTCAGCATGAATTCTACCAAATAACAAACTTATTTTGATTGGTGAAATATACGGGTAAAACTGTCATTTTTAATTGATTTCCATAAAGCACATCTTTATTTTACTTGACAAGTTTGATGTAAGATAAATCATTGTAAAGACTAATTAAACATTGACGCGTAAATAGTCTTAAGTTGTAGATGAAAACGAAAAGTGATTTTATGATTGAAGGTCATAGAATGTGGAAAACCTAAAACTAAACTTGAGAGGAAAATAATTATTTTTCTCTATAGTTTGTGTACAACATAAAATGAGAAATCATAGTTTATAATATTAAAATAATTTATAAAATTAATTGCAAATTTTATTTTATAATAATTTAGCAATACATTAAACTCAAAGTTGGCAATTGAATGAAAAATCTAAACAATATTATAAGTAATTGATGATTTTATCATGTAAGAATGTAAAATCAAATGATACATGATGAGAATTTATATTACAATAACAAAAATATAGAGCAATTATTTTTCTTTAAAAAAATGGTATAATAAATGGCATTAAACTATTTTCTATGAAGAAGTATTATACACCATCAAAATATTGATCTATGATTAATGGTTTGTAAAGTTGTACACATATGTCGACAAGCATAATCTTATGGTATGTTTTATGGTGTTAACATCACAAGCCTTTTTCTAGATTTAAATTTACTTTAGGGACGCTAATATCAAAAGTTACATGTCTAAACAATATATTGTGATTGGACTGGTAGTCACAAGCTTTAGTTAATTGACGATTATTTACTGTTAAAGGGAATAGATAATCCAAACCTTCTACTAGAAATTATGAATATAAATTCAGAATAAAAAAAAACTACGGAGCAAATTGAAATTCTGAGTATTTGTAACAAGATTGTATTGTGTCTGAGTAATATCAATCAAATGAATAATCCAATCATAGAAATTGAAAAACAAGAATAAAGCCAGAGGCGAGCATTCGCTAAAAGCAAGCCCTATGCTTAAACAAAAAGATAACCTATCTCAAAAATCCTTTAAATCCCTTACTTGAGTAAGGAGAAGAACACTAAAAGTAATAGCGCATCCAAGTAAAATTTTATTGAAAATAATATTGATTGAGCTTTGCAAATGCCACAAACTCTTATTTATGACCACAAAACCCCTTTGAAATCTCTATAAGATAAAATTAAAAAAAAAATCTATATCAGAGTCGCAAAAAATAGAAGAGAAAAAATGACTGGAACGATCTTCAACATAAAAGAGAATACATGCCGTAGAGAAGATCAAAAGAGAACATAGAAAAATGCAGCATAAGACAGCAAATCTTGCTCTCACTATTAGTATGACAAGGAAGAACAAGAGAACATCACCAGTATCACAATGAAGCCGGTCAATCATTGCTAGAAATGGATACCAACAATAACAGCACACACAACAAAAATAGTTCTGTCAGCTTAAAAAAAAAACAGAGAGAAACAAAAAAAAAATAATAAAAATCATAAAAGAGTAATAGCTGAAGGTCATAGAAGCACCAAAGAAATCATGGGAACAGGATATGCTACTGGAGGTCATAGGAGGAGTGGGAACAGCTAACTAGAAAATGAGTTCAAAAACCTAAGGAAAAGGAATGGAGAAGGATTCACGCTAATAATTCTAAACTTTAAGAAACTCGAGTCAGATGAACGTTTAGTGGATATTTGTAAAGAAGATCGGTCAAAACATTTTTTGTAGAAAAATCCATGAATCATCATTTGTAACCCATCTTTCCAGTGCATAAGTAATCTTTGATATCTACCATCAGCAGAAGATATATTTCATCTCCAACAATAGCTCTAGGAACAAGTTTGAGATCAATGTCAAGAGCTATATAGATGATGTGTCCGATAAGAATATTAAAGGAAGAGAAGGAAAGAAAAAAGAATACAAAGTATAAGTTTATTCATGATATAAAATAATATTTAATGCATTAACAATTGGATTAATGATAAAATTTTCTTATATTTCTAACTTACAAATTATTCCCAATAATTTGAATAAACTTATATAACACAAATTTATAGTTGTTAACTTCTTAAGAATTCTCATAGGAAACATGTATATGGTTTAGACGGAACAATATCTTCTCACTTTATTTTGAATTGCATATTTCTCAAATTCACGTCTTTAGCAAACTTATAATCATTCTAATTAATAGTAAGTTTTATATGGATTCTGTCGTGTAAACCACAACAAGATATGACCAATGGATGATGCAACAAGTAATGATGCATGTAATGGTTATGCAAATATACTTATGTGCATCTATATAAATACATTGTGGCTAACTTTAAGAAAGAAAATAATAGCCGAAACATAAAAACTTACATTTATGGATTCCACTGAAGCAATCTAAGGAATTTGCAAATACATCAATGATAAAAAACTTACAATGTAAAATGGAATCGGAACTTCGAAAAACATTGGCAAACATAACAAATTCATAACATACCAGTCATGGGCAACTCCTATAAGTCCACGATCATATATCAAAGGCAATGTGTTGGGACCACTAGTGGGAACAACATTCATCACCCAGCTATCAAGCTGGTTATCAATCATTGCCGCAGCAAACCTGCCATGAAAATAGACAACAGTAAGTAACAATTCTCTGACATGAACAATAAATGTGACAATTTAAAAATGTTTTATTCACAAATTGACTAAAAAGGATAATTTGGATATTGTAATCTATATCTATATATATATATATATATATATAATCTAGTACTTTTGTGAACATATTTCGCTTTGCCGAATTGAACGAAAGAAAAATTTCATGCCATGTTCATACAAATGTATCAAGTAAAAAAGATTTATACTGTGACTGCATGCTCTGTTTGGTATGCATGATTTCAACCAGAAGGTTTTCTTTTGAAGCTAGAATCTCAATTCACAATGTCCAGCTTGCTGCCTAGTTAGACAAGCACGCAAAAGAGCTATCATAAACCCAAAACAGACCAACAGCAACTTGCATGTCAAAAGAATTCAAATTAATGCCACCACCCCACCAACTAAAATCATAATCATCTTCAAGTCACCAATGTTAATGCAAAATGCAATTTGAATTTCATGTTATTTTCTCAAATAGTTTTTTTTCTTTTTAAGCCTTCGCCAAATCTTTTTTATAAATGCTTGGCATGAAGACTGCATCCAGTTAATGAGAAAACTAAGGAAATAATAGTATGTACCCCCCAAATCCAGCTCTCATGTCCATAACATTCCGCAAGTTCAATTTTTTCCAGTGAAAAGCACTGACGTAGCTTCCCACAACTTCATCCCAAAAGGAGGTCTCCGCTTTGAACAGCTCATTTTTAGCAATGTTAGCATCCATTAATAGATTCTGAAGCCTTTGTGGCGGTACATGCAAACGAGCAGGCCAGGATGGCACATTACTCCCGAAACCATTCTCCGGCAGTCTGGTAATGCATTTTTTCAGATTAACATACCTGAAGAACAAAATAACCATAACAATAATTTGCACTAAGTTGCTCAAAATTACAACAATTCCTGGTATGTAATGTAATACAGCTTTAAGTAAGACAAATATACCATAGCATTCGATCACATCATATTATAAAAACAGACCATAACATCCCATAAGAACATGCGACAGCCTCACTACTTTATCAATGCCCTAACTTGCCAGAAATATTACTATTTCTTCAGTTGTGACTAACAGTATGTCAAAAAAAGGGATAATTACATAAAAACCACCCAAAAACATTTATATTTATAAATTAGCCATCAATGCAATTATTTTGAACTACCGAACCAACATATTTATGTGTTCCATTATCAAACTATTGAGAATTTGATAAAAATGAAAAATATGGGTTGGACTTTTCCCATGAATTTTGATATTTGAGTCAGAATTTTAAAATTTCATGAAAGAGGGTTGTTGATCTGTAAATAAGAAGTTTTGGGTGGTCTGTATGCAATTGCCCCAAAAAAGAATCTAGCTATTCAATTCTTAAATCATCAATGTTTCATTTTTATGTAAGTGGATATAAAAAATTTTGAACACAAGGAATACGTTTTTTCAGTAATAAAAGAAAACTTTTCTTGAGAATTATTTCATGTAAGCAGAATGTCAGTGAGAGATTATGGTGAATACCAAACACTATCAGGGTTATCATCAGGATTGCATAATGGAGGTCGTACTGCAGCATCCCGATTGATGTAGCAAGTGTTATTCAGAGGTTTACGCCATAAGGCAATATAACCTTCCTTCTTCACGAGTACCCAACAAATACGTGCTGTCAGGTCCTCCATCTCTGTTAAAGGATACATGCATACAATGTGAATAGGCTACCTTTAATTTTCGAGTATAAGAGATAATACATTCAATGTAAATTTTTTTTCTTAAAGGAAAATCTCAAAGCAGAAGTTACCTTTCCAAGTTTCTTGCTGTGCTTCTTCATGTTTATAAACTGGCTGTGCTGCCCAGGCAAAGTATCCCCCAGCTCTCAGCATTCTGTTGGCTTCCAGAAGCAAGATTCCATCTTCATCATATTTAAGAAAACTAATCAGTGTGGCAGAGCCAAGAGAGTTCAGAAACTCCCATTCTAAGCAGAAGCTGCATTTTTGGAACAAAACAGTCTCAAAATAATTTAAATAGTTTTTTTTAATGCAGGATCACGACCATAATAGAAGGATTGAAGCCTACAATCTACAGTAGCTGAATTCAAGGACAGGTTTTAAATCATTTTGAGCAGCTAAATAATGAGCATAGCTATTGCAATCACCTTCTGAGCACAAATAGCCAAGTATAATTCAAGATTGTTGCAGCAAGATACAAAAGTTGGCCAACTAAAAAAATGGCAAGTTATAAAAAGGTGTGGCAAACATAACCAACTAACCCTTTCAAAGAAAAAAAATGGATAGTTAAGTATTTACTAGCTCAAAATTTTGCTTGTTTTCATTAGGACATTAAGCGGTATAGAAAGTACACCTTAAATCTAACAGCAGTTGAAGAAAATAGTAGAGCATATTAAAGCACTTGCAGATCATAAGAAATTATGATCATTAACCTTATCCCAACACTTGAGGTCAATTTTACAAAATCATAATTATTCATTCGTTACTATTTAGTGATATCTAAGGTGTTGAATCTATTCTTCACAAATTATTTTGAATAATTTCTATTCATCTTGTCTAAGGTCTACCCATTATTCTTTTTGGAAAATTTTTGCCTAGAAACCTTAAGAGTGCATTAAATTCATTTTTTTTCTGTATTCTAAGTTTTCTTGGTATTTGTGGTAATCTGAGAAAAAATTATTTTATTTATTGGTACACCCTAATGCACTACACCTTATTACACATATATAATAGTGTGATTGGCATACCAATCCACAAAATAAGAAATTGTAATCCTTCCAAATTAGGAATCCCGCCCAAATAGAAAAACAGATAAAATTAAAATATCTAATAAAAGGAAACACAACCATTGAAATATATCCTAAGGGGGGAAAATAAATTCATTCCTAAACAAATATGCAGATTGGCACTCTCCTACAATCTCTCCTCAAACAGGGTTGTATATACTTTGCAGATCAAGCTTGGACTTCAACTCAACATAAATGACCCTTGTTAGTATTTTGGTGAAAATGTCAACAATCTTAAGTCATGTTTAAACATAACATAATTGAACAATTCCATTGTTAACTTTTTCTAAGATGAAACATCGATCAATCTCGATATGATTTATTATGTCATCTTGCAGCTAATAGATGTTTGGCTATCACTGAACATCATTGCGTCTTTTGTCTCAACCTTAAGGTTCCTAAATTGTCTTTGAATTCACATTCCCTCACATATTCCTAGTGCAAGAGCACGAGTGCTCAAATTCTACACTGCTCTAAAAGACAACCATTTGCTTATTGTTTCTATAGATGATAAGATTTTCCCGGACTTATGAACGACATCCAGTGGTTGATTTTTTATCATATACCTCTCCTGCCCAACTGACATTTGTATATACCTCTCCTGCCCAACTGACATTTGTATATACCTCAATCTCATAGTTTTCAGAACTTTTAAAATGCAAATCATATCCAAGGGTAATCTTCAAATATCTCATAATTATGTTCTCGACTTCCAAATGATCATCACTAGAATCATTCATGTGTTGGCTTACTACACTGACTGAGTATAAAATATCAGGTCTTGTGTGTGATAGTTAATAGCTTGCCCGCAAGTCTTCGATATCTTCCTTTGTTAACTGGATTGCATTCTCCACTTATATTCAACCTTTTGCTCGAATCTATAAGTGCATCGGCGACTTTACACCCAAACATATTAGTTTCGCTTAACATGTCTGTCGGTCAACTTTTCGATCGATTAGATTTATTTGAAAAATAGGATATATGAAAATAATTTTTTTAGATTTAATTTAAGTATAAAAGATATATAGTTTGAGTTTTAAAAGTAGTATATTTTAATTTTTGAAAAATGAGATCAAATGGATCTCATTAGTCTGGTAGTTTGCATAATCGTGTCTGATACCGCGAATACTACACCTTCCCGAGAGATAAGTGTAGACCTCAGCGATAGACCCAATACTGCAAACTAAGAGATTTGTGACATCCGTTTGGTCTGCGAACCTTTTAT
>NW_018165243.1:529067-556137 GCF_001263595.1 Phalaenopsis equestris
GATTATCTGGGACTCACATCCAACCCAAGTGGTAGCGGGCAAAAAAAGGTCTGTGAAACCGTTTTATTTGCCGACAAATTCTCCTATTTAAAATGAAAAATTAAATAAGGTTTATTTTAAGTTGGGTTCGGAAAAGCTTCCTATAAGGGCAAGCCCCTATAGTTAATTACATCTTAAATGACCAAAATCACTTAAGAATACTCTCGATAAAAATCAGAAAAAATCATCTTCAATGACTTCAAAAGAATGAGACTTTTCAACGAAATCGGACAAAGAGGTGTGAAAGGGGAATGACTAAAGTTTGGAACATTAATTACAGAATCTAAAGAAAGAAGAACTAGGGGATGTCACAGATCCAAAAGAAATTCTCGATGACTTCCCAGTCAACTCTATGGTTTGGCTTCAGTTTTGAGGAGAAATTATTCAAATGTTTCATCCTGCCAATTTTATTTAATTGGGGCTTACATTCGTGTGAAACGATCGCACAAACGGCCCCAAGAGATGTGAGGATTTAGGTCGTAACGAACGACAACCTCAGAATCCTAAAACGAGTTAAACCTTAGATCATACAGCAGAGTTATACAAATGTCTAACGAAAAGGTTGAGGATTTATGTTGCGCTAGGTGAACAACCTCGAAATCTTATGGATTGTTGTTTTAATTTATAGAAAAGGAATGGTTTAGCTGGGGAAGACATGTTCTGCTGTTGAAGATGGTCGTGCTGCCCACCACGCTAGTTCCAAGTTCCTTGTTGTGACGAGTTTAAGTTTTCTATGGTGTCAGGTTATAATATCAAATCCAGCGGCCCTATGGTTGTAGTTCTTCAAATATTTTATGGATAACATGTTGAAGTTGTACAGTGTATAGCATAACAGTAGAATGTGTAGCACAGGACAAACAGTAGAGTATGCAGCAAATAAACCAGTACAACATGCGGTGTAAAGAAAAGAAAAAGGTACAGCAGGGAAGTGATTATAAGAGAATAACATACTGTAAACATAAGACAGACCTATATACCGGGGAGATCCGTTGTTCCTTAGGTGTAATTGATACAACAGGTACAAGAAGCAAAACTTGAGGAAGCAGGCTGAAATGCTTTAAAGAAACATCGCTCATAAATCTCGAAAAAGATCGTCAAAAGACTCACGATAAGAGAAATGTGAGAAAATCGACAAATCAACAAATCAATTAAAATCGATGAAAATTGTAGAAAACACGAGAAAATCCCGAAAAGAGACCACGAGTGTTTTGTCCAAAAATTCCAAGAAAAACATTTGAAAAAGTCTGAAAAGAGGGGACCGCAAGCACTCGGGTCGAGGCTAGGCTCAACTATATATTAGTATTTGATGGTCGTCGAAGGCTACTCGGTCACCCAGATGCATAAAGTCCGTCACTCAACTAGAAGGATGTCTTATCGAACCTAACTCAGGAGGGTACTTCTCAGCCTAAATAGGTTATCAACATGTGGACAACCGATGTTTAAAATGCATTTAAAATTTATATTTTCAGCATGCACATAGGCTTCAAACATGCAACAAGTGGGTTGTATCAATTTTGTTTGTAGTGAATGTATTTTTGTTTTAGAAAAAGGTATATATGTTCTTATCAAATTTGTTTTTATCAATTTTGAAAAGTAGTTGTCCACGAGTCGATCGCGCTGTCGGATATAAGGCTACCAACAACCTAAAAAGGTTCGGGTCAACTCCCGCTAGTCTTGTGTCGATGAATGATACTATCATCCTACAGCTCACCGGGTTCCTGAATCGGATCTTGTCGGGTTCCTGAATCGGATCCTGATGTCGTAGGATGACATATCATTCTATTTTATCTCCGGTGTGCCTTTGTCATCACCGCCCTAAGCCCCAAAACAAAATTGACCTACCTGCGACCTTGCTTGATGGTTTCACGATAGCAAAAGGTTATACGTGGATACTTATGTGTCGGACATAGACATAAGCATCAAAAAAACATCAAAAAAACCGAACCAAGAAGCAAAGAAAAAAAAAGAACAAAAATGGGGTGAGAGAGAGGAGGGATTGATTCACCTAAAACATCGAAAAGTATGAAGGATGAATCAGCTCTCAAAACTCGTGACGAAAAGACCTGAAAATGAAAGCCCGAAGATCTTTGAATCAATCCGAAAGGGTATCATTTTCTCACATTTTCATAAGTGGATCAACCCAAGTCAAAATGACTTCCTAACGCCGGTATCCAAACCCCAAAGATATCTTTTATGAAATTAATTCATTCCAACTAAAGGTTTTTTTTTCAAAATGAGACTTAGAAATCTCTCAAACTTCACAAAAGAAAAATACCCGAAGAATATCACCACTAGTAGTCCCAAACCCATGCAAAAATCAGGATCCTCCAACTTCCAAATTAATCAATGGCCTCATATATCAAATAAATTTAAAATCTTCCCATAGAACCAAATAAATGCTCACGGTCGGGGTCAATAGAGGGGAGCAAACAGCCACCAAGGCTCTAGGCTAAGTCCACCAACAGAACAAGGCACTCACGGCTAAGTCAAGAAACATGGTCAAAAGAGGCTCACGGCTAAGGAAACCAAAAGAACCACCAGTGACTACTATGCTCTCTTGACAAACATAAGAGGCTAACTAAAATTATTATAATTTTTTGGATGACAAACTTGATTCAACAATAAAATTCAAGCCACTCAAACTCAACAAGAAGAGTCATACCGTCCCAGGCAATCCCTCAATAGGCTCACGGGTATGAATAGGAGGAATACAGGACAGCCACCCAACAAGCCAGACCCTTGGGCAAGGGCTTAAAACGAGCCAAACTGAGCCCCTCAACTAAGGCCAAAAACCACAGCCAGTAAATGGCTGAAACCGAGTCCAACACAAGCCAAAACCGAGCCCAGCAGGGGCCAAAACCAAACCAAATGACCTACCAACAAGCTCACGGGTAGGACTAAGAACGAACCAAATCAGGCTCCCAAGCTACCTCTCGGGTAGGAGCTAAAACAAGCAAACCGAGCTCCCAAATCATGCCAAAATAAATTCCTCAAGGTTAACAAGTAAAGCTCACATACCCAAGACAAGCTCTCAATCCAGAACCGAGCCTCCAACCCTTCCAAGGTAAAAAATTGAGCCCCTAAAGAGATCAAATCAACGCTTTAAAGGCTGATCAAATGCAGTATATGATAGCAAATCCAAACCCAGTCATTTTTAAGCAAACCGAAAACCAACAAGGGCCAAAACAAAAACTCTCAAAGCCAGTAAAAGAGCTTCAACACCTCAACGAAAGTCAAGACCCAAAGTCTCAATAAAAATCAACATCCCATGCTCCTGAAATGCAAACCGAGCACCAACAAAAACCCAAAACCGAGTCATTCAAGGTCAAAGAACAGTCCACGTGCCTTTAAAACATCAGTATATAGAGCCAAAATAGATTTTAAACTATAACAGTGTCATGGAAAGTATTTTTAGGCCACTAATATAATCGTTCTAAGCATGAATCGACTTCCCTCAAACATCCAAGCATGACAGATACCCCCCTCGAGGAGCCAAACCAAATTATTAAAGCAAAATATCGAACCTTTCCTAAATCAAAGTGAACTTTTCATAACATGCATAAGAAATTTGAGATGCTAAACCGAGCCTTCCACATGCATGAAAGACCAAATAAAATCTTCCAATGTCTCATGCTAGATAAGAATAAATGAAAAACTTCATGATACATATCCTAACATGCTTGCAAAAGGAGCTAACATTGTCTCAAAGCCATGTTTCAACCCTCCTAATTGCTTCCAATAGAAACATGCCTAGTTTCACCATTTTAAGGAAGTAATCATACCAATAAAAATATGCTGCAATAAATAGAAACATGTCATAGCTTCACCACTTTAAGCAAGTAATCAAGTCTAACTCCTAGAACATACTCACATTTCCATTTCTAGATGCTTGAGTACCAAGTATTTCAAAAATATAAGTGTAATCTCACGCAAACATCTTGTATCGTCCACTGCACCAAGCTAAGGGGTTCGGCAGAGAGAAAATCGAAGAAAGACAAGGCACAGAGGGAGAAAGTACCTCCCTGAAGCAAAGAAAAGCCACACAAAAATTTTCAAAGCACTCCTCCGCTTCAATCCTTCCTCCAACAGTAAGAGGAAAACAACCCAAGTCAACAGGCTAAAGAAGTAAGTGAGAAAAGAAAATGACAGTTTTCCCCCCTCAGAGATTTTTTGCATACCCCCAGGGCTACAAAACCAAGCTCTAATAAAGAAGGAGAAGAATGATTAAGAAGAGATTAATGATTAAGAAGATACGACAGAGGGATCGAGCGCAGAGGATAGGATCCTCGCAGAGGCCACGCTTTGCGGCAAGGAGAGTCGAGAACAGAGGATACGATCCTCGCAGAATTGAAATACGATAAGGGGTGGGTTGAGGGATCGTCTCGCGTGCGCGAGGCGAGCGCGGGAACGAGACTCCTACGGCACGAAGGAGTGGGCCAGGCGAAACCGAGCGAACCGCGACTAGGGTAGAGATCCACGAGCGCGAGAGGAAGAAACGGGAGAGGGGAAAATAAAATTAGGTTATGAATTTTTTAATATAAGTTATTAATTATAATAATAATTAAAAAAATATTATTTATTATTATAATTAACATTTAAATATGTATTTTCCCCAAGACACGTCGTCGCAATGAAACGAACATCCTCCTAGACAAAATCGATGTTCCAAACGCATCGGCGCGGTTCGTTTCGTCATCTGGTGTCATCGACCAACGTCGTCATCGATCAGGTCAAAAAAAAACTCGTCGCGGTCCGAATCCTATCAAAATTTCAGCTCAAATTCGATTAAACAGGACGGCGAAGAGCGCAGCGGCGCCAAATCAACGAGTAAAGTCAATCCTAAGGTCGGCAGTCCTATAGGAATGCTTTCTGAGTTCCTTCAGAGTAGTCTTACATGCCAAGCAATAGCGGTCAAAACTACTAAATGGAATGTCAAGTCGGCGAAGAAAAGTCAAGAATTGCTAACGGGGATGACTTTTTCACTAGTTTTCTAGGAATAGTCGACAGAAAGGTCCTACAGCTAGATCCTACGCTACTAAGGAGAGGGAAAACTACACCTCGACCGAAAGCGAGGTCAATAATATGCTAACAGGTTGATAGGCTGTTGGATAAAATATTGTGATGCTTGTCCAAAATTGGAACTATTGTTGAACATTCTCTACAGTGCCTCAATTTGTTCCTTGATGAACGGACTGAATTCTGAAATATTTTTGGTTGTGACAACAACATTTGCATGGTTCTCCCTATCATATCTTCCATCAGGGAGCTTCCAATTTGTAGATTTTTAATATAATTTCCAACATTTTTCCTTCACATGACCAAATTCTTTACATTAATCGCACCATGACCGACCTTTCTTGGGCTTGTTATTTTGAGAAAAATTTTTGTGTATACAAGATTGATCCTTTAACATAGGGTGACGTGTGATTGTTTGTCATCATCGACTTCTATCTGGTCTCCTCACTTCGAACTTATGAAAAATCCTCTTGAAGGTAACGAATGGGTTTAATTCTCATGATTCTCCCCTTATCTTCAATTAAAACTTTATTTAGGCCAAGGAGGAATTTCATGATCCTTTTTTGTTCAATAATCCTCCTATAAAAGGCAGAGTCATTGGAACATTTTCAAGAATAAACCTCATATATGTCCAAATACAGCCAACAATGTGTGATCTTGAAATATAAAGTAACATTCATGTACTCTTGTCTCAACCTCAAATAATTTTGAGAAGTTTTTAGTACTATAGTAGGTTTTACGTGCAACCTCCTATATTTCCTTCGCATCCTATAAAGTAGGATGTTTTCTCCAATCTTCATGATCATAAAATTTTTCTGGCCCGATATTTAGAATCTATCATTTCAGGAGCCAAATTTTCGCTTGCTAGATGTATGTTTTTCCCTCTAACATAGATGTACATGAAAACGTACCGTGACCATTAAAAAAAGTTATGATTATTCTGTTTACGTTTCCCGACTAGGTGAGATAATTATCAGGTATGATAGGGACTGAAGAAGTAGGCTTGAATCTATAGGTGACCTCTGAGGAAGAAGATTGTGAGGACATGTTGTGTTTGATCATAATAAGATTATAGAGTTTGAATAAAAGAGACTTGCTACTAGAATGAAAGCGAGAGGATCCTTAATTTGACTGCTCGACTAATGAGCAAATAGGGATTAGTGGGAAGTGTGCAGCTCTCAGTTTTCTGAGTTCAACATAGGACGAGAATTTGTAAGCTGGCAACTCGTGAGAGGGCAGCTAAGGCAGACCAAATCGATCTCATAATTGCTCTAAAAATGTTCGAACAGAGCGTTTGAGCGAGGTCTGCGACTTGTGCCTACGAGAGAAGTGAAGCTGAACTGGGTGCATTCAAACAAAAGGTGAACGATCTGTGATCTACAACCTATGATGTGTTTGAATTGAAGGAATGAGGTTGCGGATTGCATTCAGCTAAAATTCGAAAAAGAAAGCGCTCCAGAGTTGTAGTTGATCAGAGTGCAAGAGTTGGTGATTGTCCTCTGTTGGGAATGAGAGGAAAAAATGAGATGATGCGGACCAAAAAGATGAAGAACGTCGCACTGCTTGTGGTAGGAGCGACACAATCCACAGGAGAGACCGAACCACAAAAGTGAACGAAGGAAGCTCTGTGGTCTTCTCATGTAGGAGAAGACAGTGTCGCTAATACCATGTGATTATCTGAAAAAATATTTTTTTACTTCTACTCTATACTAACGCATTACACCTTACTATATATATATAATAGTGTGTCTACCATACCGGTCAACAAAATAGGAAACTATAATACTTTTAAATTAGGATTTCCGCCAAAAAAAAAAACATAAAAAATATAAATTAATAATATATGGGAAACTATATCATGAGGAAAGAAAATAAATTTCTTCCTAATCAAATATGTTGATCAACACTTTCCTACGGTATTTGATTATTTAAAACACAGTAGAAATGCATGGGCTTTAAGAGATTTGAAATACATATTCTTCATATCTTGCACTAAAGACACTCATGATTCCCATCCAACACCGCACACTATAACATAACATGACACCAAAAAAAATCAATATATTTATTTTGTATCCAACCAAATAATTCGTATTTTTAAAATGCTTGCAATCTAATTACTTTGAATTAAAAATGCATATATTTTAAAAATATCCAAGACAAATAATTAATATTCCTTCAACATTAGTTTTATTAAACTGATTAATTTGCGCATTTGTTAGCCTTTGTTGACCATAGCTGAAACACTCAAGTTTATTTTCATTTATCTTGTTGTGAAAGATAACATTTTATCTAATATGAAATGCTTTGATTTATTACTTATAATTTTACCCCATGCACCACAAGGTTCTCGTTTTCACCATCATCAACTTAACTATCAATGAATTGTTTACCGTCCCACTTTCTAATTCATACAATATAGCCGACTTAGTTGCAAATGTGTAAGTTTACATATAAGTTACTATAACATCCTCTGAATAATATTTATGACGCATCTCATTGTTTCAGTCAATCAAATTTAAAAACCAAACGTAATCGCATTCTTCCATATTCTAAATGTTTTGATGAAATAAATTGTAAATCAAATAACTACAACATTCCACACTATTTGCATCTCATATGAACCAAGAACCTTACTTTTATGCATCGTCTTCCAAGTTCACATTTATGAATTCATCTAGGATACATGCCATTATTTTTCATTATAATCCTCTAAATAATTTTGTTAAAACTCTTGTTTAATAATTCTTAATTCTTTATTTTTTTAATATTTAACTAATGTCCTATTATATTCAATTCAAGTGCATTTAACTTGATTAAAGTCTATAGATCTCTTTTCTTTTGATTTAGCCACTGAACATATGCATGTTTCAATACTTGCTACTATTTTTATTATAAATTATCAAAAGAAAATTCAATGCTTGCTATACTCATTGTAAGAACTCTAGCTTTCTTATAATCTATGTAAGCCTTAATAATTTAAATACGTCACTCTTTAATAGCATTTTTTTTCTATTTATCTTTTGGATCTCATTCTACTATCAAATTATCGTATTAGTACGCCATCTATTTCCAAACCCCTACTACTTCCACAATAATCTTATTAATGAAACTAGTCATCTTATTCCACACCCGATTTGGCTAAATAAAAGAATTTAAATTAGCCAACCTTGTCAACATATCTTAAAACAATAACAATCTATAACATTTATAATTCCATAATATCATCCTAATTATTTTAATTATTTTAATTATACTTCCAAGATTTGCATACATAACCACTAATCTATATTATATGTACAATCTCTCATAGAATCACCTTATAATCTTCCTCCAACATCCAATTTTTATCTAAATAAAAAATATACTATTTGTAGTTTGGTGTCTCCAATTTTAATAACAATATATTTTTCTTGATTTTTAAAAATATGAGTTTGCTTTTGGAAGATCTTGGGCTTCTACTAAATCAGATTTGAATAATTGTGACTCAATAAAGCTTAAAGAACACTTCCAATCATAACATCAGAAGCTTCTTATAAAGAGGATGTTGTACATTATGAAGCAGCTCAACTAGTCTCTCTTAATCCTTAGTCATCAGTTATTTTGCGCTCTTTTTTTTTTTTTTTTTTTTTGAAAAGGATTTCAAACCTTAGATCTCCAACTTAAAGACCGAAGTCAATATCACTCAATCAACTGTTAAGTGGGGTTATATTTTCAATTTGATCAGTGTTACTTATTTGGTCGTGCCTAAGCCTTTGCCCTCATTTCTTTTAAGAAATCATTAGAGGTTAAATACAATTTTTATTTATGATTAATTTAATATTTTTTACTTATTCATGGATAGTTTAGTCACTTTGAAGAAGGCATGTTATTTTAACTAATTCAAGGCCATGTAATTCAAATAGTTAGCAAAATATGGCTTTTTCTTTGGCACTTTCTCTTCTCCTAATAAGTCATGATGGCTCTGATCTTATCTATGAGGTTCTTATTTTCCTACTTATCTCCATCCCCCTTTTTATATTCTTCAAGTGTCAAACTAAATCAAAAATTTTTTTGGAACAATTTCTCAGAATTTTTATATTTTTATAAATGAAAAACACCAATTAAGGTGGCACCACTGCCCCTATTCATTGCCACCGTTCACCTTCACAAATGTCGTCTGCCGCCATCGTCGATCATCAGTTTTCACCACCAATAGTGGCAAACAGCTACAATCGATTGTTAAGTGGGGTTATATTTTCAATTTGATCGGTGTTATTCATTTGGTCGTGCCTAAGCCTTTGCCCTCATTTCTTTTAAGAAATCATTAGAGGTTAAATACAATTTTCATTTATGATTAATTTAATATTTTTTACTTATTCATGGATTGTTTTGTCACTTTGAATAAGGTGTGTTATTTTAACTAATTCAAGGCCATGTAATTAAAATAGTTAGCAGAATATAGCTTTTTCTTTGGTAAATTCTCTTCTCCTAATAAGTCATGATGGCTCTTATCTTATCTATGAGGTTCTTATTTTCCTCCTTATCCCCATCCCCTTAAGGTTCTTATTTCAGTTCTCCAGGCCCCTGAGGGATTCATTATCATGATTCTCAAAATGTTATTTTTCTCTTCACCTCTCATTATTCGCCCTTACATCGATTTATTCCCATCTCAAAAAATTAAGATATCAAATTTATAAAAATCTGCAATTCCAATACCATATTTCTCGTCACATTAAAACTAGGATTGCCAATGATTTATTGTGTTAAAAAGACAGCACAGCAAGTATTGCTATCATATTCAGGTGAAACATCTCTCTCTTCCCATAAATCATTGCAGGACCCTAAGATTCAATGCCTCAAATAAAACTAAGCAGCTTCAGCCTCAAAATGGTACCAGTATAACACGCTAAAGAATCACCTATAATATCATCACCAAAGATAAGCTTACAGGGGCAATGTTTTGCAATTTCAGAGCACAAAACAAAAGATTTACGACAAACTAATATTCCATGGGAAAATTGCATATTAATCAGAGAATCCAAAATTAAATTTGAATATTCATAAGAAAAAAACTAAATGAAGCAAATCAAATCTTTATACAAAGCATTTGTAGATTCAGGCTCAATCATTAAATCTGTTGCAAAGTAACACAGAGACAATGCACTCGAAATAAAAGTAGCATTAATTCAGTGCTTAGCATATTTATAAAATTGGTGAATGAAAAAAGAAAGATAATAATGTATACCATCTCGTGTCCAATTTATCCGACATCGTGAGCAATGAATTAGATCAAATGCCTGGCTTGGATAAAGCATCCTCCGTGTTGCAAAAGCTGCTACCATTGCCGGCACGCCACGCTCAAGAGCAAATTGAATCTGGTTCTCATGAACATCTTTCGGGGCAATTGACATGGTGATTGCATTTTTTGAAAATAAATATGCGCCAAAACTAGCTACACCACATCCAACATCAAGAACAACTCTAGTATGAGAACCAAACAATATATCTGAAACCATCTGCGTAAAAATATATAAGATGATGCATAATTTAGCATAATCCAATTATGAGATATAAAACAATAATCTAAATCACTATAAAAGCAAAAGCTTTGAAGATATTAAATACCTCTGATATTTGATTTAAATACTGATTTGCTCCATGTATAAACTGAGTTCCTCCTCCAGGAAATTTAAATTTATCTTTATCTCTTATGATCCAATTTTGCCCACCTTTATCTTCAACCAAACGTGTATGAGGAACATTGTTAAACCAAATCTAAAATCATCATGTTGGTTAGAAAAAAATCTCAATGAGATATTAATAAAATTACATAGAAAAAAGTTCTCTGAAATAATTTTAGGTTGAAAACAATCTTAGCATCAGTAAACATTCAAAATTTCGATTATACTATTTCACCACTTGAACAATAACTCAATTGCTCAGCAATAGGGGACAAATTGAACATATATAGCAAATCCTATAATGCTACAGCCTACAAGAAAGTAAAATTTATGGTGGTCTACATTTAAGAACTTGTCTCAATTTAAATCACCACGTGGTCATCTACCATTTTTACTTTGATTCTAGTATTACTAGTGTAACACTCCCAACAAAGTCTCTAGAATGCTAAAAAAATATGAATCATTTTCTACATAAACCTATGAGCATTGGAAAATTAGATGTTTCATTGGAATAAGAACCTATTCAAATGGAGTGTCCAAAACAGAAAAAGACAAATTTTATTAAATAATTCAAACTTAATCAGGCTATTAAGTCAACCTAGACCACAATTCTGCATCCCTTAAACATTCTAAATGAGGGCTGCCACCATCTCCTCATCCTTGAAGGAATAAAGCAAGTAGCCAAGGAGAACTAGTCCCTGTTGTTACCAAACTAGCCTATGGGTCTTGAGGAATCATTATCCTCTTTGAGAGGTTGGATGAATAATATTGAACTAAAACATTATGTATGAGGGCATCCTCCATCGCCTCATCCATGAAAGAGTAAAACAAGTAGCCAAGGAGAACTAGTCCCTGTTGTTGCCAAACTAGCCTATGGGTCATGAGGAATCATTCTCCCCTTTGAGAAAAGGTTGGATAAATAATATTGACCTCTGGTGTTTGATTCATCGCTAGAATTTCACCACCGCAAACATTTATAACTTTAATATTCTGCAACGGAAATCTTTCACATGCTCAAATTTTACCCTCGATAGTGACTTCTCCCTCTCTCTTAAAATTTATCCAACCTTTTTCTCAAAGGGGAGAATGATTCCTCATAAGAAATTGTGTTGAAACTTCACTCTCACCTGATTAAGCCTATCAAGGCATGCTGATGCAAGTTTAAAATCATTGATTGTTGAACAATACAGAAAATTAATTTGAATTTTAAATTTTGATTTTTGAATGAGCTTTGAATTATAATCATCATGTTCAATCAATTACAACATAATTTCTAAATTTGGTGGATCTTCTGTCCTTGTCTGATGTATGTTTGTAATTGAATCCTTCAAAGGTAAATTTGATTGCCCTAATAAGCATTGTTCCCATGCTTAAAATCATCTTGCATCTTCAATCTCACCTCATTAGAATGCCCAAGCCTAGTGATAAAAACAGTCCAAAGTTGTCGAAAATGCAAAATACCATTTTGAATTTATACTTTGATATTTTGAACTTCAAATTATAATAAGTTGGAAGAAACATGTCAAATAAATTTAGTTTCTAAGAATGGATTTGGATAATCAATAACTCTTTTTGGACTTTCTAACATTTTACAAAAATGGCTATTTATTATGGCTTCGTATTGTACAAGCAGTATCACGGTTGTTTATATGCTCCTATTTCCTACAAATCTTCTTATAGTACATATTGTGTTCCAGCGGGTTCTATCATATTCCTTCTATCCGACTTGAAGGTGCATCTTTGCAATTCCATTTCAAATTTGTCCAGCAATTCTTATTACAGTGCCTATCAAATACGGCTTACAAAAATTTGTATTTTGAGATTTAGAATAATTTATGACACAAACAAAAAAACCTGCTTTGAAAGTCAAATATTCCTTATTCATCTATTTTCATATAATGATACTTGATCAGGTGTAAGATCTTAAAACCTTCCTTAAGAGACAAGCCCATCACCAATAATTTTAGTTCAAATTACAAGTTGAAAGTGCGATTGGCTTCGAGATCTATTGCAATATACTTCCTTTTAGTGGAAAAAATTTAATCAATTCTAATGCTTTTGGGGGTTAATCAATTATTGGTAGAAACTCTTATCATGGAACTGCATTTCATATGTTTCCTATTTTTATCGTTAATATTAAATAACTATTTGTGATTACAGTTCATTTTCTTGTGAAAATTTGCATGTTATCATGCATTGATTGATTATATCAACTCTAAAATTTCTATAAGGACATATGTAGTGTATATAGCTCGTTGCTATTTTCAAAGCCCGCTACAATGGGTTATGAGGGCTGACGCACTGTCATGGGTTTAAGAGGGCTTACGCCAGGTTATGAGGGCTTAAGTTAGGAACTAGCTAATACAAAGAAGAAGGAAGCCAAAATAAGCAAGCTACTTGCAAATGGTTCAATCCTAAAATTTTCACAATATTCAAGCAATCTTTGGCGTCCAAGCTAAAGCTTGATAAGATCTAACCACTTCCAAAGTTTTGAATAGGAGGTGGTTGAAGATCTCATTCATCAAAGGGTTCTCAAATGACTATTAAAATATCATCAGCAAAACGCAAGCACCAATGATGAATACAAGTAGGCGCAATACCCCAAAGGTTATATTGTGGCAAAATTACATACATTTAGTGGTAATGGAAACCTCAAGTAGTATTGGGCTCAATTCAAAACTGCTCAGAATAACAAGGGAGATAATGACAACATAAAACATAATTAGTTGATGAATAGCTTGATTGACACTACCTTAAGTTACATAAAAGTTTGTACAAAAAATTCATTGAATTAAAGGGCTTGATCATTATAAGGTTAACTAAAGCCTCAAAAAAAAGTGTTGATAATTGGCCTTGCATTCAATACAGGAAAGGATGAAAGTATCAGCAGGTATATAATTAGATGGTGAAACTTAGTGAAGCTACTACTACCTCCACCTTCAACACAGACCAGAACAAGACGAGGAATGCAACTCCTTAAGAACAAACCCAACATCAAAGGTGAAGAAAGGGAAAGTCCCAACATTTCAACTACAAATAAGAAGTCATACTCTTTCAAAAGGACTATATGACTAAGATCTTACAACAAACCGAGAAGATGGAGCTCCAACTTCTAAAATCAAAATTCAAAATGAAGGTGATAGAACTAATAATCTAAATTGTCACCCACACCTTTGGATCATTAGCGCAAAGAATGATATGGCTTCGAGGCTTAGATAGAGAAGAATTATCAAGCAATGAGATTACCTTCACAAATAATGCTCTCCTACTATATCCGAAGGATGTGAGAGTTAGTATTCTAAAAAACCCCTATTTCAAAGATATAATAAAACGAAAAGAAAAAAAGTAAAAGGATAACAAATAACAAGAGATTATTTTATCTAAAAAATGGCAAAGATCACGATCAAAGTATTGTTGGACATACAAGACATTTGATGGAAGAACGTAATTGAGTCAGATCTCAACTTAAATATTTTCCTCCAATGAATCCAATTGTTGAGCAAACGTCAAATTTTATATGATATACTAAAAAAAAGGCCTTAAACTGAGCACCTTACAAAAAGAACCGAAAATATAATCAAGACAAATTAGCCAAAGAGAATGAATGATACCTAGAAGTTCAACCGCAATTTGGATGAACGTGTATAGACATCTAACTTACAAGTTAGACTCGAAGAATAAATAGCATACACCAAGCTTGATCTAGTGTTGTAGAATAAAAAAAACAAGCCCTATGAAACCTAGTCTTGACAAAAGCCTTCATTTGGGGTAGACTATGAAGAGTATTTGAAAGCTTCAAAAACCACTTCTCATTGACAATAAGACCCTTGAGAAGAGTATCCTCAACTCCTAAAAAGATCATTTCATATAGTGCTTCTTATTTCCCCAACAAGAACATTTTAAAATAAATTTATAAAATAAAAAAAGAGATCCTATAGGTATAGTGTTATGCCATAAGAGTAGTTAAGACAAAATGCTATGTGACAACATTGTCTTTAACTTGTACAACCTACCTTTAAAACCCCGTCTACCTGGTGAAAATTTTTGTGTTAAAAATAATGCAAGGATGGCAGTTGCTTAAGTACGAAGATAATGAAAACTTTTATACAACAACAATAACAGCCATTATTCCACAAAGGAGGTCGGCAACATGAATCCTTTTCCTCCATTGCATCCTATTGAGTGTCATTGTTTCATTTAATTCTAACAGATTACGATCATTTTTAATACAATATGCCCAAGTCTTTTTGGGTCTACTTCTACCTTTCTTAACGTAAGTGTAATCTAAAATAAATATGTTCTCCCAACAGAATCATCAAATGCTCGACATGTAATGTGACCAAAACATCAAAGACGCCTCTCTCTAATTTTGTCCTCCACTGGAGCTACACCAACCCTATCACGGATACATTCATTTCGCATCTTGTCACTAAATGTCACGCCACTCATCCACTAAGCATTCACACCTTAGCAACACTTAATTTTGTTTTATGTTGCCATTTCAAAGGCTGGCATTATGTGCCATAAAGCATTGCAAGTTTCACCACCATCTTACAAAATTTTCCTTTTAGTCAAAGGAGCACTTTTTTATAACACAATAGACATGATGCATTCCTCCACTTCAACCAGCCAACTTGATTTCTAATAATAGCAACCCCATCTATATCACCGTCACTTTGAACAAAAGACCTGAGATATCTAAAACGATTACACCTTTTAATGATTTGATCACCCATAGTTATAACTCTGCATTAGAGCTACTACTACTAAAATTACATTCCATGTATTCAGTTTTAGATTTACTCGCAAGAAGGCCTCTAGACTCCAACGTAGACCTCCATAATTCAAGTTTTTCCTAAACACTTCCTCTAGTCTTATCCATGAGAACAATATCATCAGTGAAAAGCTCTGTAAATGTCCAGTAAGAATGTCCATAACTAAAGCAAAAAGATATGAGCTTAAAGCCGTCCCGGATGTAATCCAACTAAAATAGAAAAATACTTGGTCAATCCTCATTCTATTCGAACAAAAGTGACAACTATAGTACACATATCTTTAATGACTTGAATATAAGTCATATCAACACTTTTCCTCTCTAGAACTCCTCAAAGGACTTCTCTTGGAAGCTTGTCGTCGATGTTTTAAAAGGTGTGAGCATTGGATGGGCATTTTAGCTGTTATGGGGCGAGGCGTAAGCCCTACGGCGTCGGGTATAAGCCCCACGGTATAAAAAAAATAAAAAATATAAATATTAAGAATATGTCTCTAGCATTGCAAACATGAAAAAAAAATTATGCAGTTTACTGTAGCTACGGTGAAATTTCTGTAGCTACACTAAGCTCGTTGTAGCCATAGTGTAAAATAATAAAAATCGTGAAACACTATGAACCTCTAACCAAATGAATTGGGTTGAGCTTGCGAGAGAGCACGGGTGCAGAAAAGAGCAGGAATTGCGCCTGAGTACGTGAGCATGATCTACCTGCCTGCCAGAGAGGTAGTCGAGGGATCGCCTCTGCAGGAAGAAGCCGGGAGGGACGAAGTAGAAGCCTGATGGCAGAATCGTCTGCGTGCACATCGAAGCAGACAGCGTGATCGCCTGCTGCGAGAGGGACGAAGCAAATGGCGACAAGTTCTTCTGTGTCTCTGCGTGTGAGGGAAGAAGCAGAGGGTGTGGGAGACCGAGTCTGAGAGGAGACCTTGAATCAATGTGGATTGAGTAAGTATAAAAAATTAGGGTTTTTTTTTCTTTTTATTTGATTAATAGATTGGGCGTACGTCTCATGAGGCGCAAATTGCACTCTGAGTGCTCCCAGGCGTAAGCCTTCTGAGCTCTATGCTCCCCACACTGGCTTGATACGAATAGGCTTACGCCTCGCCCTGGAGCTTGCCCGCCTTTTAAAACAAAGCTTATTGTAAGATTTTTCTAAATCAATAAAAATTATATGTAAATTCTCCTTATTTTCTCTGTACTTCTCCATCAAAACTCTCCATAAATGTATAGCTTCCATAATAGCCATGTTCAGCATAAATCTAAACTAATTATGAGAAATATTTATATCACCACTTAACCTATGTTCAATTATCCTCTCTCATAATTTTAAACTATAACACATCAACTTAATTCCTCTATAATTTATAAACTCTTGTGCATCCTCTTTATTCTTAAAAATGGGGTCCAAAATACTTTTCATCCACTCATCAAGCATCTTTTTAGTATTTAAAATAATATTAAAGAGCATAGTAAGCCAAGAAATTCTTAAATCTCCTATATATTTCCACACTTCAATTGGGACATCATTAAGTCCTACCGATTTTCCCTCCTTAATTTTCTTTAAAGACTCATCAACTTCTTTTTTACTAATGTGAAGGTAAAAATAAAACATTTTTTTTATTATTAATGATATTAAGATCACTAAATTTGATCATACTTTCAGAAATTTCATTGAAAATTAAGAAACTTCATTAAAAATTTATCAAAATAGTGCACTCACCTATGTTGAATATCTTCCTCTAAGAAAAATGCTTTTTAATTTTCATCTTTAATACACTTTACATGAATTAAATCTTTACTTTTTCTTTGTTTGATTGTTTATACATATATTTTTCACCATCTTTAGTATTTAATCTATTATAAAAATCATTAAAAGCATAATTTTTATATAAAATAAAAAAAAACCCTATGCGTCGAGCTACATTTTGGTGAATGATTGACATTTTATAAGAAGCTTCAAAGTTAAACACATGAGGGAAGCACTCCTGGGATTGGTGACTCCCTGGGAGGTTACTCTAAAGAAAAAAATAGCAAGGCCATTCAGTGAAAGCAGACAATGTCTGAATGGTTGAGAGTTCAGGCTCTTAAAATAATGAAACCATTTAAAGCCTTACACATCGAGTTGTATTTTGGTATGGTTGAAATTTTTCAGAAGCTTCAAAGTTAAGCACATGAGGGAAGCACTATTGGAATTGGTGACTTCCTAGGAGGTTACTCCAAAGATAAAAATAGTGAGGCCATTCGTAGAAAGCAGCCAATGTCTCGTTGATTGAGAGTTCAAGCTCTTAAATATATCCACCTAATCCTAAGCACAGCTTTAGGAGCTCATGTGAAATGGATTAAAAAACTACAGGTAAAACGTAAAGAAATAGTAAAGAAATAGAATGAGAAGAAATACAATGATTAATACTGAGTCTTTCTGTTAGAGGGAATAACGCAGACGCATTTTTCACACTCACTGTCTAGAAATCTTTCAGTTCTTAAGCCTCAGTCAGACAACTGCGGGAACCACTAAAGGAAATAACACTTTTTAGTTGAGAATATTTAATGAAAGCTGAAGCTTCAATCAACCGACCTCGTCTCTGCTCTTCGGCCAAGGAATCCGGGTCTTGTAGTTCTTTGGCGCCGGAACTAAGCAATTCAACCCCTTCCCCACCTCTGGACAATGCCGCTCGAACTTCTCCCCTCGTTCCGTTGAATTAAGCTTCTTGATCTCCTCCCAATTATCCAAGCAAGGAATGTACTCGCTCTTGATCGTAGAACAGGATCGGAACTTCGCAACCCTAACAACCCGACCGGCGCCCTCTTGCTCCCCACTCGCCTCCTCCGTCTCGTTCCCCATCCCCAAACTCTCCACCAGATCTGTATTTAACGCCCCAGTATCAAATCTATCGCTCATCTCCCCGTTCTCATTCACAACCCCAAACCTCTCCGCTGCCGCCGCCGGCGGCGGAGGCGGATGCGGCGGAGGAGGCGGCGGAGAAGTAGACCCATCGGAGATGAGCGAGGATATGTCAAATGTGCGGTTTGCGTTAGGAGAAATGGCGACATGGCCTTCGCTGGCCCCAGTGCTGCTGTAGAAGAACATGAGCTGCTGGGATCCCTCCGACCAATGCTTGCCGAGGAAGAAAGCGGCGACGCAGCCAAGAACAATCGAGGCGATCGTTATAAGGTGTGGCGATTTCAACATCTCGCCTAGCTTCTCAAGCTCTCTCTCTCTCTCTCCCTCTCTCTCCCTCTCCCTCTCCCTCTCCCTCTCCCCTTCACTTTCCTCTGGTGATTTGCTTGCAGAGACCAGAGAGCGGACGCGACATGGATGCAGTTCTGCATTCGGTGGAACCCTGGAAATTATAAAGAAAAAAAATTAAAAACCCTGGAAATTATAAAGAAAAAAAATTAAAAAGCAAAATTGTCGGCTTATGATTCAAATTAACCGCGTGCCCAGCACTCATCCGAGCAGTATGGGCTAGGGGTGAATTGAGCTTATTGAATAATCCGTTCACAAGCTACTTAAAAATAATCTATTAATAAATTAGGTGGGATGGCTATTACTAAATTTTATTTTTTTGGATTACATTTAGAAAGTTGTCACCGCATATAGATAGATGTGGTGTGAAAATAATGTTTACCCAAACAGATCAAGTGTGTTATTAAAATGTGACCGCACCAAATAAGCTGCCTCAAATATATTATACTTACTCGAGTCGTTGGCTTGCTAGAAGATTCAATTAATTTATTTTTGATTATTTTGATATATTTTTCAATTAAATGTCATTGAATGCTTCTATTTTTAGGACATCAATACTTTCTCTAGTGAGCTCTATAAACATTGAATATTTAATTCGAACTTGTTAATCGGCTGCTACCACTACAAGTCACAGCTTGAGCTCTCCATTCGAGCTCGATTCGAGCTCATAATCTGACAAACAAGTCGAACTCGATATTAGAATTGGCTCGAGCTAGACTCGACTCATTTACACCTCTAGCTTGAGCAGTGCAGAGTAAACTTTGGAGAAATTAATATATTTACTTATATTAGACTTATAAATTAATATAATTATTTAAAATTTAATATTATATTCATAAAATAAATTTTAAAATTTTGGACAAAATACATTTTCTTTTAAACAATTTCTTTCAACATGTTCAATTTTTTTATTATTTATATATGAAAATTTTGATTTTAATGCCTCATAATATTTAAAATTGAAGAAATATAAATGTTATTTGTTTTAGGGAACCTTACATACATGACACTCAATTCATATATATTTACATATCTAACCCCTTAAACTTTTAATATCTACCCCTTAAAATGCAAGCCAATTTTTTTAAAGCTATATTTCACTCTCTAGCAACCAAATCTTCTGCATTTATGTATCTCACATCAAAATCATGAATTTTAAAATTACAACATTTTACTTATACGTGAAAATATGAATTTTACAGTTCCACATTATTGAGAAATATGAATTAGAGGCTGTATTTTTAAAACTGGATTTCTACAATTGAATGTTTTGAGGTTTGATACGTAGATGTATAAGAATTGGGTGCTGTGTATGTAAATTTCCCTTTAAAATATATGAATTTTTTTTAAACAGCCGTCGTACGTCGGCTCCGCCCCATGCGAAAGCTCCGGCCACCTCCCATTACCGCCGCCGAGAGAGAGATCGGTTACTCAGACTCGCTGTAGTTAAGTTGGCAAATAGACTGTTTGATTTGCTGCGCGAATCCACCGGAAGACAAGTAATGGGCAGTCATAATGAGCTCTCCCAACTTCCTTCGTTCCACTCGACTTATGAAAGCAACTAAATTCTCCGCAACTTCGCCTTGCATGTGCTCTTCTCCCATCACAGAGAAATCAACTAATTTCTCCACTTTTAGCTCTAACTACCTCGAAACCGACATCCCTCTCCAAGCCTCCACCCGCTACACCGCTATACAACCCGTGCACTTCGCTTCTGCTCTTGCCTTATCCTCTAGCACCAACAACCCACTCATTGGATTTGCAACCCATGCCCAAATTATCAAGCTTGGCTTTTCAAATGATATCTTTACAAACAATAACTTGGTTTGTATGTATTCAAGGTGCCAGCTTTTGAACTATGCGCTTAAGCTGTTCTGTGAAATGCCTCAAACAAATCTTGTCTCCTGGACTTCCATGATCTCCGGTTGCATCCGCAGTGATGAGCATGAGACTGGCTTGGCAATATATTTGGAGATGATGAGGTCTGGTTTTCATCCTAATGAATTCGCCCTCGCCAGTGTCTTGAGTGCATGTGCTGCGCTTGATGCCATTAAGCTTGGGAACTCCTTCCATGCAGTTTCTTTCAAGATGGGCTGTGAGAGGAGCTCCTTTCTAAGCAGTTCTCTTCTTTTTATGTATGCTAAATGCGGAAATATCGATGCAGCAGAGCTCGTGTTTGACTGTATAGAGTATCCAGATTTTGTTTGTTGGAACGCAATGGCTGAGAGCTATTCTTTCTGTGGTTATGGTTTTGATGCAATGAGGATTGTACGTCTAATGCATGTAAAAGGTTTTCCTGTAGATAAATTTACCTTTTTTAGCGCTCTTAAAGCCTGCACGGTTTCTGAAAATGTGAATTTTGGGCGGCAGCTTCACAGCTTAATCATCCACCATGAGTTAGAATCCAATACTTCAATGATGAATTCACTCGTGGATGTGTACTTCAGGTATGAAATGACAGACCTTGCAATGGTAGTCTTTCATAGAATACATGAGAAAGATATTGTCTCATGGAATACTGTATTTTGTGGTTTTGCTGTCACAGAGGATGTGAATAAAGTTGCAGCCTTGTTTTCCAACATGTTGCACAGTGGCCTGAAACCAAATCAAGTAACTTTTTCTGCCATATTTAGACTTTGTGGTGCGAGCGAAAATGTTTGCTTGGGGCTTCAGTTCAGCTGTTTCGCTCACCATCTTGGATTCTTCCATTATCCTCTTGTGGTTAATGCACTCATCAATATGTTCTCTAAATGTGGATTAATGGACAAAGCATTGTTCTTGTTCAACAGCCATGGAGACAGCACCACCATTACGTATAACGAGATGATAGCAGGGTGTAACATGAACTATCATTTTACTGAGGCGTTGTATATTTTCAAATGCTTGACCAAATATGGCTTTAGAGCAGATGAATTCACATATACTAGTGTTTTGAGCTCTTGCCATGGAATCCAACAACAGAAAATAGGTGAACAAATACATGCTAGAATCATCAAATCTGGTTTTAATTCCTGCGGGTATATATGTACCTCACTAATTAACACTTATGAACGAATCGGTTCACTGCGAAACTCTTATAAGATCTTCCAAGGTGTTGAGGTTCGGGATCTGGCTACTTGGGGAGCGATGATTTCAGCATTTGCAAGGCAAAGCTTTAACAATGAGGCCTTCTCCCTTCTCAATTTTATGAGAAAATTTGGTGCAAATCCTGATGAGTTTATTTTTGGCAGCATTCTTAATTCTTGTGCTGATAATGGTGTCCTTAATCAGTGCAGGTGTATCCATTCTCTTGTGATTAAGACAGGGTATGAGATGAATTGTTACTTGGGTAGTGCAGCCATTGATGCTTATGCTAAGTGTGGAGATATCATTAGCTCATGGATGGCTTTTAATGGTGTTTCACGTGATGTTATCCTCTTCAACACCATGATTACAGCTTTTGCTCACCATGGAATGATCATGGAAGCTATTGAAATCTTAGAAGCAATGAGAAGGATTAATATGCTTCCGACTCAGGCTACTTTTGTCGCTGTTCTCTCGGCTTGTAGGCATCTTGGTTTGGTGGAGGAGGGGCAGTTGGTCTTTGATTCCATAAGCTCTGTGCATGGCATGGTACCTTCTAAGGATAATTATGGCTGCTTGGTCGATCTTTTAGCTCGGAATGGGCTTTTTGAGAAGGCTAAAATGGTGATTGAAAGCATGCCTTATGAACCTTGGCCGGCAGTTTGGAGGTCGTTGTTGAGTGGCTGTGGAAATTATGGAAAGAAAGAAATAGCTAAGCTGGCTTCAGAGCAGCTTCAGCTACTGCAAGGCGATGATGGTGCGTTGGTGTTGTTATCGAATACTTATGCTGAGGATGGGAGGTGGGAAGAAGCAGAGAATATGAGAATGAGAATTGTAAAGCAGGCTGTTTACAAACTGCCAGGGTTTAGTGTAGTTGGGTTATAAGGGCAGAGGAGAGCCGGCGAAGGTGACGATGGCCGCCGCAGCAGTGACTAATGTCAGTTGCTAATGGCAGTGACCGGAAGCATGAACGAGTTACAGTGATGACAATGCAGTATATTTAAAAATCAGTTGAGTTTGGAATACATAAAAAGTGAATTGAGAGGTTAGTTCCAAAGGAATCAAAACATTCTTGGTTTAGAAATGAACGAACTAATGTATAGACATTGCACTTTCAAAATGAACTACTTTTACCCTGACATTTGTAGAATTGGTCTTGTCGTAATTGACATATCAGTGCTATTTTTTTATTCTTAACTTTTCTTTTGATTTCAGAGTACAACAAATGAATTTTTTTTTCCAACCCTTATTTTAAAATAAAGAAGTATATTCTTCATGTGTGTATGTATGCATGAATGTATCTATATATATATGTGTGTGTGTTGTTAAATCATAAATCGTCGGTCCCTAAGAGTTAAGAGTATGAAAAAAGAGATTATTGAGAGGGCACTGGTATCAAAGCGAGGTTGAGGTTGTAGGATGGTGGAGATCGACGCAGGAAGAAGGAAGAACGAAGAGGAAAAGGATCCGGGCAAATTGGAACAGAGGAGTTCGCAGTTCGCAATTCGCAGAAGAGCAGAGCAGGCAGTTTTAGCAGAGGCGAAGGTGAAGGTTCTTCGGTTGGCGAGAGGAGTGCCAGGGTTCGCGAAT
This sequence comes from Phalaenopsis equestris, assembly GCF_001263595.1. NCBI lineage: Eukaryota > Viridiplantae > Streptophyta > Magnoliopsida > Asparagales > Orchidaceae > Phalaenopsis > Phalaenopsis equestris. Next base: position 552,457 of record NW_018165243.1, read on the forward strand.
CGCAGACGTGAGGAAAAGTTCGCGACTGCGGCAGTTTCGCGCGGGCGTTTGCGCGGGAGTTTGGCGAGGTTTTTGCCCTGGGAGGAATTCTGCAGCGAAGGAGTTCTCCGCCTGCGAAATCGCTTCAGACATGAAGATCCGCAGCAGAGGAGTGCGGGAGGAAGTTCGCCGGCAGTTCTGCTGTTCGGCGGTTCCGAAGGCAGTTTGATAACTGCCTCGAGAAGGATTAAGGGAATCAAGAAATCTTTGCGGCGAGAATATTCGCGAACAGAGAGTTCGAGTGGGACGTGCGAAGAGGTGGTTTGTGGCTATTTCTACGGCGGGGCTTCGGCGCAGGAACAACTGGAGAAGGATTTGTGGCAGTTTCAGCGAGGCAAACGGGTGAATCGTTGCAGGAAAGGTCTTCGGTTCAGACGGATCGCGAGGGAGTCGCGATAGAAGGAAGATCGTCTGCGTAGAAGTTACTCGCGGGATAAATTTCGTGGCGAAGTTTCGCGGGAGGATTTCGGCGATTCCAGAGGATTCGCAGAGGAAGTTTCTTTGAAGGGGCAGGACGCCAAAACCCACGAAAGCTAGATCTTGTACACATGTATGTGTGGCGACTTTCTGTTACAACGTCACAATTCTTTGATGATTATAACAGAAATGTTTATTTCCTAAACTATAAATCTAATGTATTTAATGTGTTCAGAACTTGAAAGATCATGGTTGAGACAGAAACATGTTTAAATCTGAAATGTCTGAAGTCTGATAATGGTAGTGAGTATATTGATGGTGGGTTCAATGAATACTGTGCAGCTCAGGGAATCATAATAGAGAAGAACATTACAAGAATACAACAGCAAAATTGTGTTGCATAGCGCATGAACAAAGACCATTGATGAGCGAGCTAGAAGCATGAGATTGTACGATGGACAACCACCTACTTTCTGGGCAGAAGCGATCAGTACTGCAGTTTATTTGATCAACAGATGGTCTTCTGTTCTATTAAACTGTGAATTATCTGAAGAAGACTGGAGTGGGAAAGAGGTAAAATTTTCTCACCTTAAGACTTTTTGATGTCTTTCTTATATTTTCATTAATCCTGATGCTCGAAGTAAGCTTGATGTTTAGTCAAGAAAATGTTATTTCATTGGCTATGGAGATGAGGCATTTGGATATCGTTTCTGGGATGATCAAGCTCGGAAGATCATTAGGAGCAGGAACGTGATTTTCAATGTTTCAATGGGAATATTAATGGGAATATTATGTACAAGGACAAGTCCAATACAATTTCTGAAACAGCACTGAAAGAATCTGAGTTGGTAAGATTTTACGATTTACCAATGGTTACAGTGTAGGGCAGAGATGCAGGTGACGAGGAGAGTGAATCTGGGGCATCAACTCCTATTATTTCACAATCAAATTTATAGCAGTCTTCCCCTACAGTTGTAGTTTACAGGTCAGAAAGGACTAGAGGTTCTCCACAGCTTTATTCTCTAAATTTGAATTGCATTCTGCTGACAGATGATAGAGAACCTCAGAGCTATGAAGAAACCTTGCAAGATAAAAATTCGAGCAAGTGGGAGCTTGCCATGAGGTGGAGATGAATTCTCTGCTGGAAAATCAAACTTAGGAGTTAACAGATCTTCCATATGAGAAGAAGACATTACACAACAAGTGGGTGTACCAGGTGAAGAGTGAGCATGATGGCAGTAAGAGGTACAAAGCTAGACTTGTTGTAAAAGGTTTTCAGCAAAAGCACGGTATTGATTATTCTGATATTTTCTCTCATATGGTGAAACTTACTACCATTAGAATGGTACTGTCTATGATAGTTACTGAAGATCTCTTCCTTGAGCAGTTAGCTGTGAAGACAGTCTTTCTTCATCGGGATCTTGAAAAAGACGTCTACATGCACCAACCTGAAGGGTTCGTGGTATCAGAGACAATGACTGTGGATGAAGTGAAGGTTTCAAGCATTGAGATATTTGATGACACAAATTTTGGTTACTGGAGGATGCAGATAGATGATTGCCTCTATGGGAAGAAGCTACATCTTCCGTTATTCGGGAAAAGACCTGAAATAATGGATGAGGCTGAATGGAATTTGTTGGATCAACAGGTTCTGTGGGTTATTCGATTGACCCTATCGAGGTCCGTTGCACACAATGTCTTCAAGATGAGGACGACTGCAGATCTTATGACAGTCCTGTCAGGTATGTATGAAAAGTCATCGGTCAATAATAAGGTATATTTGATGATGAAGTTATTCAATTTGAATCTGGTGGAAGGTACGTCTGTTGTACAACACTTGAATGATTTCAATACTATCAAATCAATTATCATCTGTGGAAATTGAATTTGATGATGAGATATGCACTGGTTTTATTGACTTCATTGTCAAATAGCTGGGAAGCTATGAGAATGGTTGTTAGTAATTCTGCAGGTAAATCAAAATTGAATTATGAAGATATTCGCGATCTCTCACTCCCGCCTCCGGCTGCGCGAGAACAGGAACTCGCTCTCGTCTCCGTCTCCGTCTCCTTATCCTTCACGCGAAACAAAAACTCTTGCCTTCTTCATTTCGCAAAAGCAGGAAAGGAAACTTCGTGCTTGGATTGCTTGGATTCTTGTTGAGGCTTACGAGAAGCAGAAGGCATAAATAAAGGTGTTTTCGCAAGGTACTCTTTCTTAGTTGATTTTGCGTTCTTGAGAAGAAGAAGAAGGTGTTCTTGATTTCTTCTTTGTGGCTTGCTCAATAAGAGAAATAGATTTTCTCTTGTACGTATTTCTTCTTCTTCGGTGTATCTCAGTGTAGGGAGAGATGAGTGAAGAAGTGAAAAGAAGAGTTTGCTCTTGTAATTGGAGACGATCAACAGGTGTAAATTCCTCAACTAGTAAAATCATCTGCAACTTTGTGGATGTAGGCAATTTGCCGAACCACATAAATCTGTGTATTTTTTTCTGGTATGATTTTTCTCGTTCTATTTTTCACTTCATCTATTGTTTTTAATTTTATATATACCACAACACACAAGACAAAATGAATTTCGGGAAAATGAGCGTGTAACCCTTATTCGTAAAACAACTCCTATTTATAATCATAGGTGGCTCGAGTTTACAATTACACTATTATCCCCTTTATTTCAACGATTGGAGAGTAATTCTGGTCTTTTTTCTTACTCTTGGGTAATTAATTTAATCATCTTTATAATACAAATAATTGAATGAATGTCACTTTTCTGAATGGTTGTGACCATCAGATACAATACATGACAAAATTGGCTTATACTTTTAATTGTGTGTTGTTGTTGGTCGGCTGATTTGACCGGTCGTTTGGGTTCAATGGGATTACCGGTTGTCTGTGCAAGCGAGATAAGCTAATTGGTCGCTTGATAATTTTTTGCATTAAATTTTGATCGAAAATTTTAGAATCCCTTTAAACCGCTTGATCTCTTTATGATTCATGCTGACATTTTTCTTACATACACACATGTGTGTGTAGTATAAATAAATTAAATTAGCGACCTTTCAACTAATCTAATTTATTCTCAAGCTAATATCTAAATTTACTTATCATAATATTGTTTCATTAGAAAGTGTTTTTTTTTTGTATATATAATTAATAAAAATTGAAATGACTTTTCATCTTTCTTTGTTCATATACATACATACATATATATATATATATATATATAT
>NW_018165243.1:558779-569994 GCF_001263595.1 Phalaenopsis equestris
TATACATATATATATATATATATATATATATATATATATAAACACATAAATTGTCGTATTTAAAATATTTTTAGATTAAAGTACAAAATTCTATCTTTTCTTGATGTTATTTAATGTTGTCTTTTTTATAATTTCTTTACACATACTTTATTGCACGCCTAGAATTATATAAATCATATAGATTCATCCTATAGTTTGAAATAATACACATGACTTTTTATAATATATAAGAAAATTAAAATATGTACATTTAATGTACATGCACTCTTATTAGTTATCTGTGAATAAAGTATCAAAATAGCGAAGACTACTAAATAATGTCGTTTAAGTCCATGTGAAAGATCACTAAGGAACAAGCAAGACGATCAGCCACCCTAAGGCCGATCGGCTATCACACCCAAGACCGGTCAGCTTTAAAAAGTGAAAATCTATTAGTATCTAGATAAAATAGCTGACCGACAATAACTCAGTCAATCAACTCAAGAACCTGCAAACCTGGAGGTCTAGACCATATGAAAAGATACCAAAATAAATTCTAAGTTTAAAAAGGCACATCAACAAATAATAATATATGTAACACCCCTATTAAAATATGGGAAAACATGTAATTTTACAATGTATCTCTATTTTTTATAAATAAGGAGACCATAGTATATATTAAGGGTTTTATTGTCTCTCTAAGCTCTTGGTCTCTTTAAACTCTCTCTCTAAAATCATCTTTTGTAGAGAGATACCTATTCTTTTTTTTTTATTACTCTCAATTGCAATACATAAAATGTGTCACAAAAGAGAATACTCAGTCAATACAATTCGTGTGCTCTTTCATTCTTTGTTCCTCTAGTCTCCCTTTATTTCTCCCTCAAAATTTATTCCGCTTTGATTTTTCGGCATGCCTCATAGAAAAAGTCTGGATTCAACATTAGATTCTTTAATTTGAGGTCAAAATAGTCCTCACGGAGCACTGTTAAAGCTAAAATTTAAAATAGTGAATTATTATTTTGACACTTACATAAATTATTAAATTAGGATGGGCTTTTAAATAATTAAAATTATTTTGACACGTTACTTCTAATTTTATAAAACTATAAATAGAAAATAAACTAACTTCAATAAATGTGAGTCTCTCACCAGTTAGCCTTATCCATTTCCCAAAAAACATCGCTCCACCGAGCCCCCCCATGTCCCGGAATCTCAAAAACAAAAAGAAGCTTGCTTGACCCGCAACGGCGTGTCGGCGGTAATGCCGTGGCCGCAAGTCGTGACCCGGCGGTCCGGTTCATGGTACTGACACGCCCCGCCAATGCTCTATAAATGCCCACCAACCAGCACTGGTCATTAATTAGTTCCTCCGGCCTTCCTTTATTTCTTACTCACCGTTCCTCATTTCTTCCTCTTTTCTTCTGCAGCGGTCGTAACCTCCGCCGGCGATTTGATTCATCCGGTCTTTTCTCGTCATCGCCGAGCGAGATTTATATAACTTGAAATCGTCGGATTGTATGGAGAGAACGATCGGTGCTAGGTAGTTCGAGTGAAACAGAGAAACTTGACTTTCTTTGGCTAGGGTTTGGTTGCTCTGCTACCACCGGCGCAGGTAGTGAGTTTGTTCGCGATGCGGTGTTGTCTCTTGATATTACTGCGTGGGTACTTGGGAGGACGCGATCACTTAGTTGGGCTAGATTTGGCAGGCTTTGGATTATCTTGCTGAAGAATACGAAAGTGATTTTGAACTACTTTTTTCAAGTGGTTGGTCATAGCGGATGAGATGGAGAAGACAGGGGGACCTTCTGGAGTGGTTGCAGCGGACAACATATCGCGATCCAAGTCTTTGTTTGAGACTGTGAATGGTTCGCATCAGTATACGATAAAAGGGTACTCCTTGGCGAAAGGAATGGGGCCGGGAAAGTACATGACGAGCGATATGTTCACTGTAGGGGGATACCAGTGGGCGGTCTACTTCTATCCTGACGGGAAGAATCCGGAGGACAATTCGCTATATGTTTCCGTCTTCATTGCGTTGGCCAGTGAAGGAACTGATGTGAGGGCACTGTTTGAGCTCACGCTACTTGATCAGAGCGGAAAGGGGAAGCACAAAGTTCACAGCCACTTTGATCGTGCGCTGGAAAGTGGTCCTTACACTCTTAAGTATCGCGGGAGCATGTGGTACGAATACGATTTTTTTGCATGGGTTTCAGTTCGCTCTTTACTCGTTACTTCTCGCGATTCAGTCTTTTGATGTGCTAGGGCTTGATTGGTTTATTTTTATCCCTGACTGATCGTTTGCGTTATCTAAGTGGTGCGTCTTTTTCTCTCCCACAACACCAGCTTGTTTTGTTTATTGCTCTTTTGATCATTAGTAAGTTCATTTGCCTTTTCGTTGTTAGCTCTTGTATGGATTATGAAGTCATTTGTTTGCATTCGGGTTTTGATGGTTTTAAACATTTTGTGAAATCTGGGAATACTTGTTTCTCCCTGAACTGAAAAACTTAAAACTTAATTGTGTCAAAGAGTAGGCCATGAAGTTCAATACCGTTGAGTAATAGTGGAATCTGAATATCATTAAACTAGAAAGGATCACAATGTAGGAAAATGGGGAAAGTGAAGGCAAAAGTTACTAGATGAATTCCTAAAATAGAAAGCAAAAGTTGACCTTGGGCAGCAGGGGCATCACATTGCAAGGTGTGGCACTTCAAGCTAGAGTTGTGGGGTTATGAATTTTTATTTTGAAAGTTTGACTCCTTCCTCTGGAGATCCTGGGTTCGGAAGGCAGTGAACCATGCAACGCGGGACGTGATGAATGAATGTATAAATCTGTTATGTACTCTTAAAAGAAAAAAATTATATACAAAAAAAGAAAAACGAAAGTGGGTAGGAAAATATAAAATTTTTTTCATTAATGATTTAGATTCAATTGAAAGAAATTGAATAAAAAACAGGTGATGTAGCAACTAAAATACATGCTGAAAGTTTTAATAAATAGCCTAATATTGAATAATTTGCTCGTGACAATGGTACACCAAACACCCTTGTAGACCATGCTATAAGAAAAATATTAATGGGTGAGTTCGACGAATCAAATTCTGCAAATAAATAGGACATGTAATATGAATGAATAATAAGAAGGTATGAAATAGTGCACATACTAACATAGTAAATAATGTCATCAAGACATCAACTATAATGATATCTGACAGTAAAAGAGTGTTAGATGTTCAAAACAATAATGAAAAAGTAAATGTTATTACTGAAAGTAAATAGGTGATTGCAATGTTGGTTGCAGCGGGATAGCACGAGTTGATGTAGGGGAATTACAGAGAATAGTAACAAATTAGTAGGCTTGCAGTAGTGAGAAGGAGAATTGGTTGAGGTGAGCTACAAGGGAAGGGTAGCAGTGGATGTGGTTGGCTGTGGTGAGATTGAGGTTTGGTGGAGGGAGGATGAGAAGGACTAGTTGAGGGACATCTAAATAGGATAGATGGCGCAGGTGGGGCTATAGTGGAAGGGTAGCAAGCAACGGGCAGGAGCGACATGGACGTTGGTTGATTGCAGGTGTATGGCGGCTGATGGGACAAATGGTTGACGATGGGGCTTGCAGCTGGAAGGAAGGGGAACCGACGACTGAAATGGACTAGCAAGATGGAAAGGATGTGTGGTTGTAGGAAGAAAACAAGGAGACTATCCGGGGATCTCTTCAACAAGGAAAGGAGACGACGATAGCGAAGGGGAAGGATGTGGAAGCAAGAAAGCGGAGGATAGCCACCACCTCCAAATAAGTTACGGTCAGAGCATCACTCGCAAATACAACCCTTGAAGGGAAAATATGAGACACTTATGACTGTCCCGACAAAAGAAATATATATAAAACTGCAAACTTAAAACACATGAATCAAATATATAAGTCCTAGCTAATTAGGATTGGGGCCCTTGTTGAAAAGAGGTGTCAAATACAAAGAAGGGAGCGGATTGACTCTCCTCCTTGTCTGGTTCGGGCGGTTCGTGCTCTAAAATATGGGAGGGGAACCTTGTGCCCCTCACGCCTGTGTTAGTCTTCTAGGTTTGTGGGGAGCTTCGTCCTCATCAGTCAAAGTTTATGCCTCCTTATAGTATAGAGTCAGGTCATGCACATTAAAGATATAGGAGCGGCGGTAGCCCCCCAAGGTTAGAGAGTCTTCGACTACATCAATATGAGCACTTGAATCCCATTGTCGGTTGCTCTCCAAAAAAAAAAAACATCTGAGATGATTTTTCCACTGGCGAGTAGTCATCTATATCGATTCAACCATCTGGGGATGCATCGCTGAACTAAATAAGGACTTCGTGCAAAATTTACTCTGTAGGTCTTTCAACGGTAAGCCAAGTCTGGCTCATCGCTATGTGAGATGAGGACAAAGTGAACTCTTTCTAGTAATGGCGGTCATGACAGTAAGGTATCAATAATAATGTCTTGAAATGTTCGCTGTAGTCATTGCCTTTTTTGTTACTATTCTCTGCTATCATCAAGCTCAATCCCACTGGTGTTTATCTGTTGGCAAGAGCACTAGTAACATCAGATTCCACATAAGGTTTGAGAAATATGTGTTTTCCGTCATTTTCTTAATGATTTGGTGTCCTTGGTGAAACATAAATGACTTGGGTGTCTGTTCTTGCGTGATGCGCGGTTAGGGACCTATTGGTCCTCATCTGATTGCTTAGGATTGTCGCTAACTTGATGGAGCACTCCTTAGTTTCCCTAGTATTATATATGTTGTTTCTTGATGTTTTAGAGTGTTTGAGTGTGTTTTTGTCAGAACAGCCGTCAGCGTATTAGGTATTCCCTTCTAAAGTTGTATCCAAGGATTAAGTGGTGATTCAGCTGTATCTTATTCCTGAGATGGTGATTTATCCTTCCCCAACCTTTCTGTCTCCCCCTTCCGTCATTGCCACACCTCCCTCCTCACTGCAGCCGCCTAAAAACAGCTTCTGTTGTTGTTCTGTTGCAGTCTCCAACCATTCATGCCACCCACACCAACAGATCCCTTTCATGAAGTTTAAAAGAAATGTTTTGAATCTTTTGTGTGCTTCTTTTGTGTGTTTTGTCTACTCTAGTCCTAATTTATATCAGGTTTCTTTTCATTTCACGTTGACTATGACTTTCTAACATGGGCAAAACAATGTTATGTATGATTAGGGCTGTCAAAACGGCTCGTTCATTAAGCTTAACGAGTCGAACACGAACAAATATTGGTTCGCTCGTGTTCGGCTCGAAAAGAAATAAATAATAATTAAATAAATTAAAATAACAATATATTAAATATTTTGTTGTATTATTAGTGTTATTCTGCGGAATAATACCGAGTAACACTGCGGAATAATACCGCAGTGTTATTCATGGTGTTATTGGTGTTATCGATATTATTCCCCGGTGTTACACCTCGGAATAACATCGAGTAACATCGTGGCGTTATTCGCTGTGTTATGGGTGTTGTTTCACGGTGTAACACGACAGAATAACATCGATAACATCATTAACACTGTTGAATAACACCAGAGTAACACCACAATGTTATTCTGCGATGTTATTCACTGTGTTACTCAGTGTTATTTCGCGGAATAACACCAATAACACTGCGAATAACACCCAAATAACACCGTGGTGTTACTCGGTGTTATTCCACGAAATATGTTCTACCGAGTCTATTTGGAGCCGAACACGAACAATAATATGTTATTCGAGCTGAACACGAACACAATGTTCACGAATCATTTTGAATACGAGCCGAGGCTCAGCTCACTCAAGCTCCGCTCGTTTACAACCCTATGTATGATGTCACTCATATTATGCTCCTGTACTTGCTTAGTAATACACAGTTAATAGATATATGCTTCTGATGAGTGCACATTAAGACTTTGATGACTTCATAATTTCATAACGCTTTCTTAAATCAGTCAAATAATCCTAATTAATTTAGTCATCTATATTTCTGCGACAAAGATGTTAAACCAAAGGTTTGAAATGTTGGATACTGAACTATTGTCCTCCTTTTTATTCGATGGACACCTCTAAAACTCACTTTACAAACATTTATAGGCTTTTAATTTGTGCATGAAATGCCCGAAAAATATTTGGAAATTGAGAAATTGTTCAATATATTTTTGTCTGTTTGAATGCTTGGGCAAACTAAGGGCCAACCGGCTCACCTGTTTGCTTAGGATCGCCACTCACTTGATGGAGCACTCCTTAGTTTCCTTAGTATTATATATATTGTTTCCTTTTGTTTTAGAGGGTTTGAGTGTGTTTATGTTAGAATAGCCGTCGGCGTCTTAGGTACTCCCTTCTAGAGTTGTGTCCAAGGGTTGAGTGGTGCTTCAGCTGTATCTTATTCCCAAGATGATGATTTATCCTCCCCCAACCTTTCCGTGTCCCTCTTGCGTCATTGCGACACCTCCCTCTTCACTGCAACCACCTAAAAACAACTTCTGCTATTGTTTTGCTGCAGTCGCCAACCATTCATGCCATCCACACTTGTAGATCCCTTTCATGAAGTTTAACATAAATGTTTTGAATCTTTTGTGTGCTTCTTTGGTGTGGTTTGTCTACTCTTGTCCTAATTTATATCAGGTTTATTTTCATTTCACATTGACTATGACTTTCGAATATGGAACAAAACAATGTTATGTATGATTAGAGCTGTCAAAATGACTCGTTCGCTAAGCTTAACGAGCCGAACACAAATAAATTTTTAAGCTTGAAATATAAATGAGTCGAACAACAACAAATATTTGTTCGCTCGTGTTTGACTCGAATTGACTCGAAAAGAAATAAATAAATAAATAAAATATAAATAAACTCGATATTCTGTCGTGTTATTGGTGTTATTCCGTAGAATAACACCGAGCAACACTATGGAATAACACCGATAACACCATTAACACCGCTGAATAACACCTGAGTAACACCGCGGTGTTATTTTGCAGTGTTATTCACTGTGTTACTCAGTGTTTTTCACCGATAACACCAATTACACTGCGAATAACACCCAAATAACTCTGCTGTGTTACTCGGTGTTATTCCACGAAATATATTCTATCTAGCCTATTTGGAGCCGAACACGAATAAGAATATGTTATTCGAGTCGAACACAAACACAATGTTCACGAGCCATTTCGAACACATCGCTTCGCTCAAGCTCGGCTTGTTTACAACCCTATGTATGATGCCACTCATATTATGCTTCTGTACTTGCGTAGTAATACGCAGTTAATAGCTATATGCTTCTGATCAGTGCACGTTAAAATTTTGATGACTTCATACTTTCAGAATGCTTTCTTAAATCAGTCATATAATCTTGTTTAACTTAATCATCTATATTTCTGCAACAAAGATGTTAAACCAAAGATTTGAAACATAGGATACTGAACCATTCTCCTCCCTTTTATCCGATGGACACCTCTAAGGTCCATTTTACAAACATTAATAGGCTTTTAATTTGTGCCTGAAATGCCCGAAAAGTATTTGGAATTTGAGAAATTGTTCAGTATCTTTTTGTTTGTTTGAATTCTTGGGCTGATAGGGAATCTGCTTCCCTTTTGAGCCAATTCTGATCATTTATTTTTTGCCTTATTGTCCGAGACCAATAGTCTGTCAGATATGTTTTTCACGGCGCTTATCCAGCGTTTTATTTTCTTTGAAACTATGGATATTTCAGCATTTGATTGATTGATGAAATTTCCAGGGGTTACAAACGATTTTATAGAAGAACATCGTTAGAAACATCTGATTACCTTAAAGATGACTGTCTGGTGATGAACTGTACTGTCGGTGTTGTTAGAAATCGTCTTGAGACCCCCAGGCAGTTTTTCATCCCTGTACCACCGCCAGATATGGGAAGCTCTTTTAGAGAACTGCTGAAATTTGGCACCGGCTCAGATATTGTTTTTATTGTTGGTGATGAGACTTTTAAGGCTCACAAGTTAATTCTAGCTGCTCGTTCTCCAGTGTTCAAAGCTCAGTTTTTTGGTCTCATTGGGAACCCAAATGTGGACAAGATTATTGTAGAAGATGTGGAACCTCCTGTTTTTAAGGTGAAAATATTCATTTTTTTATATTTTTACTTCATTGACTATTTACTTCTCGACTGATTCAAAATTATTAATTTTCACAGCACTTATGTAGTTTGATTGAATTGCTTGCATTTAACATACAAAAAGTTTTCATGATTTGAATGCCCATGAGATATCGAAATTTTATGTGCTTCATGTTGCTTCTGGGTGACCACCATGCTATAATTGGTGTTTTTAGTCCAATTTTGTACATGATAAATTGAAATAATGATTCACCTACTCCCTGCATAGGTTGCAGTTCTTATGTTTCTATGATCTCTTATATTCTTATTATTCTTTTCCCATCTATCTCTTTTTCTTCTTCTCATTTACCTTTAACCTTAAATTCCTTTTTTGTCCGTGCATTATACTTTTTAGTTGGTTTGTAATTTGCAAAAGAAGTTGCATGTTTTTTGGTAAAACCAACGGTTGGTTTTTTGGTATTTTGAAACATCATGCAGCTTTATGTTTATGGTTATTAAACATTCTATGTACAACAATCAATTTTTCTTACGTAGTTAGTTTTGGATTAAGAAGGGATTCGTTAAAAAAAAATTAGGGCTTAGGATTTAGAACTCCGTCGTTTAAAAAAGTGATTCCTTAAGAATGATACATGCTCGATTAATGAGTTGAACATTCATTAAAACCCCTATTTCAAAATTTCAAACATATTTCAAGTAAGGATAGTGATGTCTATGATATGATTTGACCTCAAAATCGATATGTTTTTCAAGAAAAATTAGGGCAAACACAATATTTCTTCAATAAATCAAAGAACTCAATAAGAATATAAAGATAAACACCTACAATTCGAGAAATAGACAATCTCTTCATATTCCTACAATTTGAGAGGTAGGAAATCTCTCGTAAACCCTAAACCTAAGGCTCGCAACTCAATCTCATGCCTTCAACCTAATCCTAGACATAACAAACCTATTTATAACCAACAACAATAATAATAAAAGACTAAATTGCCCTTAGGCGTACCAAAGACAAATTTGCTTTCCCCCCACACACACACAAAAAGACACCTTGTTCTCAGGGTGAAAAAAATTGAGTGTTCCTCTTCCCTCACAACTATCTTTATTGATTCATTCTTTGTCTCCTCGTCATGCAGTATGAGAACTTGTAATTTTTTATACTTGCAACGGTCTCCTTGGGTAAACTTCTGATCACATCTCTGTAAGGTGCTTGAGGGTTGCTCCCAAGCGTGGTTTATTATCTGTGCCCTGTGCAACATCTCTTTGGACTTTCACTGTTTGAGCTTTTGGTATCATCGTGGTTGTAGCAATTTAGTACGATGTTTCATCTGTATTGCTCCTATTGGCTTTCTTCATCCATCTGATTCTTTTTCTCTACCATCAAAGCTAGCTCCATCGTCTCTCCCAATCCCCACGGCCTCAATAGTCTGAGTGATACTCGTATGTTGGGTTGTAGGCCCTTCATGAAATTTTTCTACGGCTTCAAAAATCCCTTTGAATAGTCTCAACAATAGCTCAAGACATTGAATTATTTGTGTAAGTCTTCTTCCCGAATTGCTTAGAAATGTTCCAACAAATAATAATCGGGTATTTTACCTCCCTTCACCGAACCAGGCTAGAGTTTTCATTTCCAAACATAAACTTGACGCTACGAGTTTCTCCTTCTCATATAGCCCATTCACCGCAAAGTATCACTTCACCTGATACACCCACCATATGTGTCTTCTCTCTCGAAGATCGACACATTGGGTCTGTTTGGGGCAGCCGCAGCTTATTGCATAATTTGCTGATAAACTGATTAAAAATAATCTGTTGATAAGCTAGGTGCGGTGGCTATTACAAATTTTTATTTTTTTTGGAAAAACCAGACCCCTGCCAGAAAGCTGTCAAGCGGTGTGAAAACTCAGTTTTCAGCGTTTTAAAAACACATAAGCCGTCAAAACGCAGTTTATCTAAACAGATCAGATGCATTTTCAAAATGCCTCCACACAAAATAAGCTGCCCCAAACAGACCTTTAAACTTCCTAATTCTAACACCTCTAGCCCAACTTCCTCCTTTGTCGTTGTTTACCCTCATGTATTGAAACTCCCTCTATCGAATCCATATCCCCTCCCCGCTTCTCTCATTTCTTCTTTGTGCTCCTCCATATCGCTTTCATAATCCCTTCTCCTTATTTCAGCCCAATCGCCTTCATCAGAAATCTCTAATGTACCACCAAATAGAGCCTTGGGAGGAGGTTCTTGATGATGGATGCATTTCTCAATAGAGCCTTGGGAGGAGGTTCTTGATGATGGATGCATTTCTACTTGTGTTTCTCTAGTTCGAACTCTTTTATCTTTCATTTTAGTCAATGAATCTCCAATCAACTCTTGGGTAGAGTTTGCAAATTGAACCGTAGGTAGGGTCTTGGATTGCATCTCAAAAAGTTTCTTTATCATCTCCCAAATTTTGTCGATGCTCTCGAATTGGTTCTCCATTCGTTTCTCCCTGGAAGAAAACTCATTCTCGATGACATCAAACATTTCTTTCATCCTAGTTCTGATTTGACTGATCTCTTCTAATTTTTTTCCATATCATTTGTTTTCTTAGTTTTCATAACTCAACTGGTTGGCGTGATTTGATCATAAAGAAGCGCCACGCGATTAGATCATGGCTTGTACGTTGCTATGCCGTCTACTTCCGCAAATCAAATTTGAAGACAGATGATGAACTGTACGTAGGGCTGTCAAAACGGCTCGTTGTTCGCGAACAGCTCGTGTTCGGCTCGTTAAGAAGCTCGTGTTCGGCTCGTTAATTTCATTCGATAAGTTAACGAGTCGAACACGAACTAAGATGTGTTTGTTCGTGTTTGGCTCGTTTTGGCTCGAAATACTACTCATCAAGTTTATATTTACATTGAGTAGTACTTTAAAAAATCTAATTAACTACAAGGCTACAAAGATTTATAATCAATTAAAATATTGATTAAGAAAATAGAATAAAGAAAATAGATTAAGAAAATAGAATAAAAATTATTAAATTAGGTTCAAATGATGTTTTAATATAAATAATAATTTTTAAATATTACTCAAACCCTTATTGTCTTTTGTCTTATGGCTACATTATTAGAGTTGTTAAAAAGACTCTTTGTTCGTGAACAACTCGTGTTCGGCTCGTT
>NW_018165243.1:570026-570839 GCF_001263595.1 Phalaenopsis equestris
ATACGCGAGCCGAACACGAGCTGAGCATGGCTCGCTCGCGTTCGGCTCGTTTACACCTCTAACTGTACGTAGATATTCAATCAGCTTGCAACAAGCTTAAGTTGAGACTATCGCATTGAAGCCTTCCCTGTACATTGCGAGCTTTGATTCATGCACTTCTTTGCTTTCCTTCATGTCGAAGCTTTCTCTATATGTTGCGATCACGTGCAGTTCGTCGTTGTTTTCCCATAAAGTTCTTATTTGCAGGTTCGTTGCTTTCTTTTGTGTGGAATCCTTTCTCGTATGCTGCAGAATCGAAAGATGGAGTTCTGGTCTCGGACGATTCTCCTACGCAGTCACTAATCTTGGAGGGGAATGATCGTGTTTTCAGGTCTGGGTATGCATGCTAGACGATACAATATGTATGATTTCTGATCCACGGGTATGTTTGCGAAAATCATTATCCACTCTCTTCCAGATTCACTTCCTAGAATCTTGAGCTCTGATACCAACTTGATATGATCCAATCTCAAAATCGACATATTTTTTCCAAAAAAATTAGGGCGAACACAATATTTCTTCAATAAATCAAACAACTCAACAAGAATACAAAGATAAATACTTACAATTTGAGAGGTAGGCGATCTCTCCCATTTTTTACAATTTTAGAGGTGGATGGTTGGTGGGCTGGAGAGCAAAAGGGATTTGTTTGCATGAGAGGGGGCCTTGATTTGAGGGGATGGTCGGCGGACTGGACAACTAGAAAGGATCTTGTTGCCGCCTCTCCAAACCCCATAACAGTTACCCTCTTGCCATCATCTATAATATATATGT
>NW_018165243.1:570879-580461 GCF_001263595.1 Phalaenopsis equestris
GTACATATATATATATATATATATATTGATTTGCTTGCATTAGAGGGGGCATTGATTTATCTATAATTTCAGTTTGCAGCCTCTAAGACCCTTTTTTCTTCGTAGGCCTATATCCGACAACAAGAAGACGCTACGACTATAACTCATATGAGGTGGTGATTATTTATGTTCATTCCATCTCTTTTGGCTACTTTCGAGCACACCGCAAACTCTTTTTGTTGTTTTCCAGTACCCCGCGATCCCTTGGCTATTGTCCAATCCCTTGATCTTCTTTCAATTGTTGTGCAGTCCACCAACCATCTTCCTATCAATCAAGAATGACGAAAATCAAGCAGTTGAATTAGGAGTCTCCTATCATTATGAGCTTCCTTATTTAAATTATTTGCAGTTTCTCTCTTCTGATTTATTTCTCTTAATTGTACATATTCTCTCCTCATTTAGGTTATGAATATTTATTAGGTTACATAAAGGAGATTGTATAGACTATTATTTATTAGAATGAAAGCAAAGGAAAGGGCATTCGACCTATTTGCTCAAAACATTAACATGGTATAAGAGCCACGTCGAATCTTTTCGGTCTGAATCTTTCATCGACTTCCCTAGCCTTTGGAAATTGTCCGCTTCGGCTTCGTTTGCTTAGTCCGTTTCATCCACTTCAGTTTCATCCAAACGCCATCGTCGTTTTCGCTAGCCTTCGCTGCTTTTGCGACATCTCCGACTACTTCTTCGTTGCTTCATTGCCCGCTTCGTCGATTGTATTCTGTCGCATCTTCGACTGCTTCTTCCGTCTTCGACTGTTTCGAATGAGTCTTCCTTCGACTACTTCTTGTGAGTCTTCAACTCCTTCCTAGATCGTCGGCTTCGGCAAACCCTAGATCTTTGGCTTCGACATTCACGGCTTCGATACTCAAGAATTGAGGATTGTTCGCTTCGATTTCAAATTCCTCTCCCTAATCCCATCTCCAGACAACAAGTCTCCCCGCTTCTGTTGGTTCCTGTGTCTTCGTCTACTCTTCTAGTTCACTTGACCAGGTTGTTCGCTTTTATGGACTGCTTCGACTGCTCATCTATTCGTTTGTGTGTCTGTTCGTCGGCTTGGATTGAAGCGCGTGATCCTTCTTTGTTCACGCCAAACAACCCGCCTACTCAAGCCCAAATACCTGTCTGCTTGTAGACAATTCTATTTAAAATTTCTTTAGAAATCTTGGTTATCAGATTAATCGGAAAGAATTATGTAGCATGAGAATTTCAGCTCAAGATGTTTTTGAAAGGAAAAGAGTTTTAGGGCCCTATTGATGGGTCTTCTTCAACACCTGTAGAGCCAAAAGATCTTGGTTAATGGGAGACAAAAGATGCTTAGATTGTTACTCGGATTTTGTTCTCTATTGAGACTCATATGGTGAACAATTTACGATCCTTTGGGACGACTAAAGAATTGTGGGAATGCTTGAAGCGCGTTTACAATCAAAATAACACTGCATGACGCTTTCAATTGAAATTTGATATAAGTAATTTAAATCAAGACAATCTCTCAATTGAGCAATATTATTCAGGTTTTTTAAATTTATGGAATGAATACTATGATATTATCTATGCTAAGGTATCAAAGGAGAATTTAGCTAGTTTTTAGGCTATTCATGTAGTGAGTTGCCATAATAAGTTTTTGATGAAGCTTAAACCTGAATTTGAACTTGTTCGGGCTTGGTTGTTGAACAGAGATTCAGTTCTTTATTTGGATGTATGTTTCATTGAATTACTGCACGTAGAACAAAGATTGACGGCACAAGTCGCTATCGGTGCAATTGGTGGATTATCAGAAATAGTCAATGTTGCATATGCTGCTCAAACTCGAGGAAAGGAAACAAAATAGTGTTACAACTGTAAAGAATTTGGTCATATTACTCGCCAATGTAGTAAGAAATTATGTAGTTATTGCAAGAAAAACAGACACATTATTAAGGAGTGTCCTACACAGCCTTAAAACCGCTAACCACAGGTCCTTCATGTTGCTGTATTTGACTCTCACAATCATGCTTCGACATTTACAGTTTCCGACAATAATCAATATATTCTCACACCAGATATGATTCAACAGATGATTCTCTCTGTCTTTTCTGCTCTTGGTCTTCAAGGGAAATATAAGATTATTACTTTTCTTCATTCTCTTTGGTTTTTTGATTCTGATGTCACAAATCATATGACTAACACATCTGATTTATTACATATTCAATGCCCGTATACTGATACTCAACATATTCAGGTTGCTGTTGAAAATAATATTCCGATTACCACAGTTTGTGATATTAACTCTTCTTTCTGACATGTTTGGGTTTCTTTTAAATTATCAACGAACTTACTCTCTGTTGGTTAAATGGTGGATAATAACTGTGACGTACACTTTTCTCGTGATGGATGCATTGTGCAGGATCAGGTGTCGAGGAAAGTGAGAGCGATGAGGCCTAAGGTGGGTAAGTTATTTCCATTACAACTTATCATCCCTCAGAATTTGGCATTAGTTTATTCAGTTGTTGAAAGTAAAGTCGACATATGGCAAAGACGATTTGGTCATCCAAACAATATTGTTTTGAATCATTTATTACAAAGTGATGTTTTTGGTCCTACAAATAAAAGTTTATTAGTAGGCTTTTCTTCTTGTAAATTGGGCAAAAATAAGACATTTTTGTTTCATATTTTGGGCATTCGTGTCAATAATTGTTTTGACATTATTCATAGCGATATTTGGGGAATTATATCGATTATTTCACATGCTCGGTATAAATATTGTGATATTTATTGACGATTATAGCCGATTCACATGGATCTATTTTTTGCATTCCAAAGCAGAAATGTTTACCGTGTTTCAAACTTTTATGAAATATATTGACACTCAGTTACTCATTTATATTAATACGTTACGGGCTGACAATGGTGATGAATACATGTCTCATGAGTTTCAAGTATTTATTCATTGCAAGGTTATTGTCTTACATCGTTCATGTACTTATACACCTCATCAGAATGAAGTTGCATAACGAAAAAATCATCATTTGTTGGATATGGTTCGCACATTGCTGTCAGAATCTTCTATTCCAGCTAAGTTTTGGGCAGAAGTTTTATCTACTGCAATTTATTTGATTAATCGCTTAACATCTCAACAATTGAAGTTTGATTCTCCCTACTATCGAATTTTTTGTAAATATCCTAATTATCATATGCTACATACTTTCAGATGTATTTGTTTTATTCATTTACCTGTCCATGAATGTCATAAGTTGCAGCACGGTCTGTTTGATGTGTATTTATGGGGTTATAATCGTAATCAAAAAGGTTTTGTGTGTTATGATTCAATTAATAATCGACGACGTATCCCTCGGGTTGTGATTTTTTTTGAACATGAATACTATTTTCAGAATCATCTTTTGACACCTGACACTTATATATTTTCTCATTTTGATGATTCTTCTTTTGATAAATGATTCAAGCTTGAAATTGTCTTCACACGTCGCCTAACCCCTTCATCTCCAGTCCTTCCCGAACTTGCTTCTAAAAATGCTCCAATGATTCTACGACAACCAACCTGGCACATTTGTCCTCTGAATAAATATGGTTATGCTGCAATTTTAACTAATACTACAGTTCCTACATCTTATTCTCGGGCTGCTAAAGAGACTTGTTGGATAAAAGTTATGCAAGAGGAAATTTAAGTCCTTCAAGACAATCATACTTGGGATATTGTTTCATGTCCTGCAGGTGTTAAACGCATTAGTTATAAATGAGTTTATTCTCTTAAGCTCCGATCTGATGGCTCCCTTGACATATATAAAATAAGATTGATAGCTCTTGGCAATCGATAAGAATCTGGGATTGATTATGAAGAGAAATTTGCGCATGTGGCTAAGATGACAACTATTCGGCCTATTTTAACTGTTTCTGCATCTAAAAACTGGTTCTTACGATAAACATGATGTTTGTATGCTCAAACGGTCGTCATATTGTTTGAAACGGCCTCCACGGGCACGGTTTGAAAATTTTCGCAATACTCTTCTTAGTTTTTCTTTTATTCAAAGTCAATATGATTCTTCATCATTTCTTTCCAAGACTGACAAAGAAATTGTGCTATTTTTAGTCTATGTTGATGATATTGTATCAGAGAATCTGATACATTTGATGTCTCAGTTACAGGAGCGCCTTTAGGGTTCTTTTCATATGAATGATTTGGGGTCTTTCATTTATGTCTTAGGTCTTGAGGTTCACTTTTTTCCCGCTGGAATTCTTCTTCATCAACATAACTATATTAAGGAACTCATTGCCTTAGCTAGTTTCCGTCAGGGTCATCCTGTTGATACTCCTTTGGAAGTGAATGTTAAATATCAACGAAATGATATTGACTTTCTATCTGATTCATCTCTATATCGATAATTTGTTGGGAGACTCAATTATCTGACTATTACACTTCTTGATACTTCATTTGTTGTGCAACAAGTTAGTCATTTTATGGAGACATCCACACATCTTCATTTAGCTGCAGCTCGACGTATTGTTAGGTATTTGAAAGTACTTATCGTGGCTTGTTCTTTTCTGCGGAGTCTTCTATTAGCTTAACAGCCTATAGTGATGCTGATTGAGCTGATTGTTTTGATACACATTGATTTATTACTGGCTGGTGTATGTTTCTTGACAACTCTTTTATTTCTTGGAAGAACTAGAAACAAGATCGAGTGTCAAAGTCATCTACTGAGTCTGAATGTCACGCTATATTGTCTGTTTGTTTGGCTGAAATTGGTTTTCCTCAACCTGAGTCTACTTCTCTTTATGCAGATAATGCTAGTACTATCTGGATTACTGCTAATCCTATCTTTCATGAGCGCATGAAACACATTGAAGTGGATTGTCATTTGATTCGAGAAGCGTATGACAATTGTGTTATTTCTCTTCCTTATATCTCTTATGATCTTCAAACTGCTGATATATTTATTAAAACTCTTTCTTGGCACCGTCATCAGTTTCTTGTCGGTAAATTGATGCTTCTTAATCAGTCAACATGAATTTGAGGGGAATATCGATCAAGAATGACGAAAATCAGACAGCTGAATTATGAGTCTCCTATCATTAGGAGCTTACTTATGTAAATTATTTCCAATATATCTCTTCTGATTTTTTTCTCTTAATTCTACATATTCTGTCCTTATTTAGATTATGAATATTTATTAAGTTACTTAAAGGAAATTGTGCTGATTATTATTTATTGGAATGGAAGCAAGTAAAATGACATTCAGCCTATTTGCTCAAAACATTGACACTTCCACTACTACGACCATCCAAACCCCTTCCCTACCTTGTTGCCGCCTCTCCAAACCCCCTAATAGTTATACGAAATCTACCTTTGAGCGATTTGTGTGTCATGTTTGTTGTAATTTTTCTTTAGGTCGCAATGGAGAAAAATATTCATTTAGCGGACCCCACGTAGTGGGATTAAGGCTTTGTTGTTGGTTGGTTGGTGTTTGGTTGTAACCGTCTATTTGTTTTCTGTAGTAATATTTGTTTTTTGTATTGTGGTTTTGATTAACTCCTCTGTCAACTAAATTTTTAAAATTGAGAGTCGGGAACCTTTATGGGCTTCTACTGAGGCTCATTTAACAGAAGTTTTACCTCTCGCTACTTAGATCTTTATTATTTGCTAACTTATTTCAGGTCGTAACCTTTCATGAACTGCTTTTATTTTTAAGTTCATTTTCATAAGCATTTAAAATTTTTTTTAGGATCAATATGTACTTGTTATTAATCAACATGTATTTAAAAGTATAATCTGACATGCAATATTCGACATCTGGATGCTTATGCATCTTATTTAATGAAAATAAAGCTAAAAATTTGAATTCTATATTAATGCTTTGAATCTATTTTCAACAAATAATCATGTAAAATGCAGTAGACTTAATAATATCATCATAGTATGCTCAATTTAAAGAATATTCTCCACATATGCATATAGTGGTTCAATAGCTTTGTAGGAAATAATAAAAAATAGGCATGAAGATAATTTGCTTCATATATTAGATACTGAGTATGTCACTGTAAGTGTAGTCTTTTTTGGGGCCAGTTTCTCTATATCTTTATCGGCGAAGTCTTGTTCTTTACACCTTTTAAAATAAATATCAGTTTTGTAGATTTAATGCAATTTTTAATTTATCAACACAAATCTATATCAATTAACCTTAAAGTACCATCTTCGCTGCGCAATTTCTCCCCTTTTCCAAACTTTGAAACCTACTAATTCAAAACCATACTCAGTTCTCGTTTTCTTTCATTTTTGCCCCCCTCCGTCTTCTTCCATTTCTTCATTTCTTCATTTCTTCCCTTATCTATTTCGGCTCTAGGTAAGGTTATCGAATGGATAATGCTTAGGCTTACATATTAATAATAAAAAATAAAATAATAAAAAGAATGTAATTAAAATTTTAAGAAGATAATATCAATAGCTTAAGTAATAAATACTAGTATATTTACATTTTGATATATATATATATATATATATATATATATAAATTCTTAAAGATGAGGAAGTTTACAACACTTATATATATATATATTTATTTATTTATTTTACTTTCGAGATTTTTCGATATATGGCAGAACTCTTGGGTGAAGTTGAATTCATTACTTTGTGAAATTTTTTGGTATGACATTAAAATCCCTAAGTCGAAGAAAACTTTAATGAAAGAATAATGCGTTAGAAATAATGATATGAGAGAATTTTCTGAAATCTACTAGAAAGAATTGGTATGATGAAAATGGATATTTATCATCAAATATTCAGTAGATGAGAATGTGGATAAATTTCAAGTCCTGCTTGTCGCAATCCAATCATATTTTGTTGACTGTTAAGAAATTTCATCTCCCATTGACAGAAGAATGTAATGTAATTTGAGTTTTTCTCTTACTTTCAATAAAATTGGATTTAACATCTTCTTGGCATAAGAATGTTTTTCTTTATAGAGGCCTTGAGGAGGAAATACTTTTGGAAATCTCACTTGGATTAAAAAAAAAAAAAGAACATCAATGAAGCATATAGATTAAAAAAAATCTCTATGTTTTCTTAAGCAATTTTCTCATGCTTTGTTTGACATATTCTCCACATATGAAGAAAAATGCAGGTACAATCATTGTGAAGCTGATAACACTTTCTTTTTTACGCGCTTAGCTAAAAAAAAGAAAAGACGATTATGATTTGGTCTATACATGATGTTATATTGATAGGTAACTTCAGGAAAGAACAAAATAAAGTAAATGATTTCTAGAATGAGAATTCAATTAAAAGGATTGTGAAATCCTTTTCTTCCTTGGTTTGGAAAAGATGCGGTCAAAACAGTATTGATATTTTTCAAAGGAATTATATACTTGATTTACTCCATGACACAAGACTTGTCTTTCCAATGAGAGCCAACCAGATTAGAAGGGTTTTGGCAAGAGAATTTGAAATCTAATTTTTCTTGGTTTAAAATATACACAATCAGAATTCTGTATTATTAATGTTTAAATGAAGTATATTCTTGATTTAATTAATGAAACAATTTTTTTTCCTCCAATGGACCTAACAAAAATTATTAAGTTGACCACAAATAACACACCTATTGATAAAGGTAGGTATGAATGTTTCGAGGGCAAATTCATCTCTTTCATGCCTCTGTCTTGCTATTGAGTTCCTTATTAGTATTGTAAGTCAATAAATCAATAACCTGAATATTACTTTGGAAATTTTTAATTGCATTTTAATATAATTCAAAGTGACCCTAAAAAGTTCCTTCTTATAAAATATCATCCAAAGTGGAAATCAAGGTTTTTATGTCTGATTTAGTTGGAGATGCTTCGCACCTAAGATTCACCTTTGGCTATTGCATTTATTTATGGGGGGAACTTGATTACATTGTACAATAAGAAATAATTTGTGGTCTAAAGATATAGTGTTGAAGTTGAATATAGGGCAGTGACATGGTATTTTGAAAATTTTTCTTTAAACAAAACTGAACTATAAAGAGTTTTTTTTTTATAAGTGTACTTTGACAACAATAATATCATAAACATTGCAAATAATTCAGTCCAACCAAGCATATTGAGACAGACTTATATTTCATATTTGAAAATTGAAAATAGACTCGCCCATTAAATTATGTTGCAACAAGCTCTTAAATTATAAATATCCTCACCAAAGTTTTACCGACATGAGGTTTGTGATAGTTTAATCAACAAGTTGGACAGGAACAGTATAAACAGCCCATGTTGAAGGAAAATCTTGAAATAATCTACTTCACAACAAGGAAGCTCAAAGTTAGGATTTGGAGCGTTCTCCGAATCCTTTTCCGGACTGCCATGTGGTTTATCTCATTTAGGGGGTTCAATTAGAGAATTTAGAACTCTTGATGGTAGGGAAGTAAAACACACCTTCATAGAGTTATGAAATTTGGTAGGAAGGATACAAGACTATGGCAATGAAATGTATAAAAAAAGGAGGAATCTGGGAAATAAAATGACTGAAGGTATATCTTCACTTATGGTCGTCCATCTGAGTCTGTTTATCATCTAACTATATTTTATAAAACCCTAATCATTTCCTGCTACTTTTCTTTTGGTTGAACATTTTTGTTTCTAATCTGCCCTCGCCTAATGCTCAAGCCTCTACCTTTCAAATGAAATGCAACAACTCCATGTTTCCTTAAATTAATAATTTTGTGTGTTTATTTGTTAGCTGGGAGTGATGCAACTTTGTCACAACTTCGGCATAAAGGCAACCTATCTGTTAAAACTCAAAATCATGTGGTGGAATACACACTTTTTCATGATACCATGTTAAAACTCAGAATAATGTGGTGGAATACACACCTTTTCATTGATATGAATGTGGTTATAAATAACCCTTACAATAATCTTGTAATAGGAAAAATAATAAAAGGTAAATGATATGAAAGGAAGGGTATAACACTTAGTATCTCCAATAATTAATTCGCATTAATTATTAGGAGATATAGGAAACAACATAAAATAGGGAAATAAATATCTCATTAATTCTAAGGAAATAATTTATTTACAAGAATAAATTATTTCCTAACATAACTCTAATTCTAAGGAAATAATTTATTTATAAAAATAAATTATTTTCTATCATAACTCTTTACCACTCCCCCTCAAATTTGGAATGTATGTTAATAATTCCTAACTTACTGAGTAGTATCGAGAACTGGGAAGAGTTTAATGGTTTTGTAAAAATGTCTGCTGGTTGTTCTAAAGTAGACACATGAGTCAACTTTATTATTCCTTTTTGAACTTTCTCCCGTATGAGATGACAATCAATCTCGATGTGCTTTGTTCGCTCATGGTATACCGGGTTCGAGGCGATGTGAAGTGCTGCTTGGTTATCACAAAATAAATTGGCAGGATGTGAATGCATGATCCCCAAATCTTGCAGAATTGTTCTTAACCAAATAATCTCGCAGCAGGTAGTGGCCATGGACCGATATTCAGCTTCTGCACTAGAGCGTGATACTGTGGTTTGTTTCTTGGTTTTCCAAGAAATTAATGAACTCCCAA
>NW_018165243.1:582542-582956 GCF_001263595.1 Phalaenopsis equestris
CTTCGGTGTGCCTTTATCATCAACACCGTACGCCCCAAAACGACTACTTGCGACCTTGCTTGATGGTTTCACGTATAGCAAAAGGCTATACGTGGACACTTATGCATCGGACATAAGCATCGAAAACCGAACCAAGAAGCAAGGAAAGAAAAGAACAAAAATGAGGTGAGAGAGAGGAGACACTGATCCATCTGAAACACCGAAGAGGAGACTGGATCAATTCTCAAAAGACTCATATCGAAAAGACCTGGAAAAGTAGGGTCCGGGGTCTTTCCTAACAAGCATAAAATATCCCTTCGCGTTGATTCTCCAAACCCCGAAGACGTAGGATTAATCGAATCGACCAAACACTCTTCCAAAATGAGATTTAAAATTTTCCAAACTTTGAAAGAAAATAAACGCGGGGAAAAAACC
>NW_018165243.1:586272-588040 GCF_001263595.1 Phalaenopsis equestris
ATCGTCCCAAAAGGTTTAATTGAGCATTCGACAAGTAACAATGCAGGCAATGCGAATTGCGGCGATCGGACGGATGGACTCTCCGAAATGCGAAGCGTGCGCGCAGGAGTGCGAATTGTGCAAAAGGCCACCCTAAGGCTCAGGAAGGTCCTATAGGGAATCCCTTTTGGGTTTCCTCATGTTGGTTTCGTCCTTCTAAGTGCTAGAAGTTGATACCACACACGTGAAACTCCAGAAGGAGACGGAAGCGGGTCGAACTAAAACGAGGTGGGTGCCACTTCTAAGGTTCTAAGATAGTCGCAGGAAGACCCCTAAGGCTAGATCCTAAACCCTAAGCGGAAGACTAGACCTCACGAAATTTGAGGTCAACAGTTTTCCAAGAAATTAATGAACTCCCAAGGAAGATACAATACTCAATAACTGATCTTCGAGTGTCACGACACCTAGCCCAATCTGCATCACAAAAGGCATTTAGTTGGGTTGAGCTTTTTGCTGAGAGGAAAATTTCTTGTCCTATTATTTGTTTTATGTAACGTAGAATACGATGGGCTGCTTCTAAGTGTGGCACTCGTGGTTTGTCCATAAATTGACTTAAGACATGAACTGCATAAGTCAAGTCAGGACGTGTAATAGTTAAGTAGATTAATCTCCCAACTAGTCTTCGGTATGATGATGGATCACTGACATATTCTCCATCTGATTTGCTAAGGGATAAGTTTTGTTCCATAGGGAAAGTGGCTGGTTTTGCACCGAGGTACCCAACATCCTCGAGTATTTCAAGAGCATACTTTCGTTGTGAAAGCACAATACTCTTCTAGGATCGTGCAACCTCAATACCAAGGAAATATTTCAATTGTCCAAGGTCCTTTAATTTGAATTGGTTCGTCAAGGATATTTTGACATGTTCGATTTCTTGTAAGTCATTCACTGCAATGATGACATCATCTACATATATATAAGAAGGGCGATGAATTTACCATTCTGGGATCGGACGAACAAAGAATAGTCTGCCTTTGATTGCATAAAATTGGCTTGCTTTAGAGCGGTGGAAAGCTTAATGAACCATTGTCGTGAAGCTTGTTTGAGACCATATAATGATTTGTGGAGTTTACAAACTCGAGTATCCTCCTTTCGTCCGAGGCCAGGAGGTAGCGACATATATACGTCTTCGTCGAGGTTCCCATGCAAGAAGGCATTGTTGACATCTAGTTGATGAAGATGCCATTGTTTGGTTGAAGCTAACACAAGAAGTAGGCGAACAGTTACAAGCTTTGCTACAGGTGCAAAGGTTTCCTGGTAATCTAGCCCTTCAATTTGATTATATCCTTTTGCCACTAATCTGGCCTTGTAGCGTTCAACTGTCCCATCTGCACGAAGTTTGATTTTGTAGACCCATTTGCATTCAATTAGGCTCTTTCCAGGCGGTAATGTTACAAGGGACCATGTGCCATTGACGTTGAGTGCATCAAGTTCTTCTCGCATAGCAACCTGCCACTTTGGATTACGAGCGGCTTCTACAAAGGTGCTTGGCTCCTTTTCAATTGAAAGGGCGGTGGTAAAAACACGATGTTTAGGTAATAATCTAGCATATGACAAGACGTCAGTTAATGGGTAAAAGGTACCTGTGGTTTTGGCCAACACGGAGTTCGATGTTGGGGGTGTCTTGAGGGAAGAGAAATACCAACATGATACTCACACAAATAGCTAGGCGTTTTTGTTGTTCTTATTGGTCGTGGGGATGGTATTTGTTGGTCTAGAGTTGCAGGTT
>NW_018165243.1:589470-611427 GCF_001263595.1 Phalaenopsis equestris
TTCTTTGTCAAAAACAGAGGCACAAAAGATTTTACCTGAGATATCACTCATTGCTGATGTACTGCCAACATGATTAACCATCGAATTAGATTTGTTCTCTGCAAGTAGTGATATGAGGCTTTGATATTGTTCAGCTGTAAGGGTGAATGGTGCAAGACTCGTCGATGTATTGGTATCCACATGGTTGGCTTTGGGAGCGAAATTTTTTCGTTCAGGTTTATTGCCCGTTGGATTGGTCCTTTGCAACTTCCTACAATCATTGATGATGTGTCCCTGCCATCCACAATAATCGCATTTGAGATGTGCTCGACATGTGTCTGAGGTATGCCCAATTTTGTCACATTTTTCACACTTTAGATGAGGTTTTTTAGGCGTGAAAACCTTCTCTGGTTTTCGTGCATTATTCTTCACGGCAAAAGCTGAAGCTTCCGGCTGCAGCACATTTACATTGTTCATGCCGCGTTGTTTTTCCTCTTGGAGCGCGAGAGAATGTGCCTTGCTGACATTGGAAAGGGGATCCATGAGCAAAATTTGTTCTCTTATACTAGTGTATGTTTCATTAAGTCCCATGAGAAATTTCATGATTTCCTGATCTTGTTGAAACTGCATCACTTCCTTCATGGCACCACACGTGCATTTAGGAATGTTATGGAGGGCGTCACGTTCATTCCATAGGCCTTTGAGCTTGGTGTAATAAGCTCCAACTGTCATATCGCCTTGCTTGCAATCGTGGATGGCTTCTTCGACATAGAAAATATGAACGTTGTTGGTACGAGAAAAACGTTCCTTCAAGTCGAGCCAGATTTCATGGGCACTCTCGTTATATATTATATTTGCTCCAATGTCTTCTGCAATTGAATTATAACCATGCCTTGACAAGGTTGTTGCAGCGCCTCCATTGTTGAAGTTCTGCGGTGGACGTCTCTGGTGGTTCTTGGACGGTGTCGTTGACAAAACCTTCTTTGTTTTTTATGTTGAGAGCCATCAACATTGCACGACTCCAGGAATTGTAGTTTTCTCCATTCAGCGGCTGCGTAACAAGCACGAGACCGGGTTGATCTGAGTAGTGGAGAAAAAAGGGGTCATTCGGATTATCGAATTTGCTAGATTCAGGTTTTGCTGAATTTTGAGTTTCGTCTGCCATGTGTTTTGGCTTAGAAAGAAGATAGATGGGGCTTTTGCGTGGAAGAGAAGATGGTAAGACTCAGAATCGTGTTTTCTCTGATAGCATGTTAAAACTCAAAATAATGTGGTGGAATACACATTTTTTCATTGATATGAACGAGTTTATAAATAATTCTTACAATAATCTTGTAATAGGAAAAATAATAAAAGGTAAATGATATGAAAGGAAGGGTATAACATTTAGTATCTCTAATAATTAATTCTCATTAATTGTTAGGAGATATAGGAAATAACGTAAAATAGGAAAATAAATATCTCATTAATTCTAAGGAAGTAATTGAAATAAATTTATTTACAAGAATAAATTATTTCCTAACATAACTCTAATTATAAGAAAATAATTTATTTATAAGAATAAATTATTTCCTATCATAACTCCTAACACTATCAAGTAGAGTGTCAAGGAAGGCATTAGATAGTCTCATTGAGATTAAATTTATTAAATCTTGTCCTTTTTTTCCTTTCGAGTCTTTGTTACATGCAAATCATCTTAAGTAGCTATTGTGAGCTATATCTTAATTTTCTCTTACTTTTAAGCTATTCACCTTCTACATGCACTTCAGTATTTTATTTGCCACTTCAACCCAAGGATTTTTACGCGTTTCCTGTTTTTTCTTGTATAATATTTTATGCAGTTAAGTTTTAGTTCCTCAATACAAACAATATTTATTTTTTAGGGGTACACTACACAAGTTGACATTTGATTTTTGTTTTGGTTTCCAAAACACACATTTTCTGCATACGGCTAATAATCCCAAGTAGTTGGTGTATGGCTATTTATGTTGATGCTGACTTATGACTTTTTTCTTTGTCGTGAATAAGCCCAATTTTTTATGTCCTTTCCACATTTGAAATATTAACTTCCATTTATGCATATTAAAGATAAATTACTATCTGAATCAGTTTTTGAAATAGTTTGTGGATGAACAGTTCCTGAATTAGAATTATTTGGCACTATTTTCTATTCCAACTTTTTTTTCTGTAAATTTTTACTTGAACTGCTACAAAGCATCTAAGAAAGGAACTTGTTTGTTTTTTTTTAAACAATTGGTTTCTTTGATTTTCTTATCATTCTTGCATTAATGCTTGTGTGAATTTGGTTGGAGACGTGAAATGCATTCAACTTGAGCATTTAATTTGCCTTCTTCTTTTCAGGCCATGCTTGTATATATGTATTCTGACGAGCTTCCTGATGTCGTCGAACTGACTGGATCAGTTTCAATGTGCACATCAATAAATATGGTGCAGCATCTATTGGCCGCTGCGGATAGATATGGACTGGAGCGGCTGAAACTACTATGTGAAGGAAAATTATGTGAGGAAATTACTTCAGATATGGTAGCATCCACAATGACACTAGCAGAACAACATCAATGTGCTCACTTGAAGTCTGTCTGTCTAAAATTCACTGCAGCTACAGAAAATTTAGGAGGTGGGTATGATTTCAATATTCTAACTTTGGGTTTTCCCTATTTCAATATGCATATTTCTTTTTCTTTTAAGCAAATAGAAACAGGCATTTTCATATATAGTGGAAACTTTGATTTCTTGGAGCAACTCAACATATACTCGGTATCATAAAAGTGCTGAGTAATTTCTTGTGCGCTTAACTAGTATTTTTGCGAAATAGATTTTATAAGAAGCATCATATTTCTGCTGAATTTAAACAGAGAACTGCAGAATCAGAGTTATTTGTAGTGGTATTTGTAGGAAATCATAATGTTGTCCTTTTGATTTATTATAGACCTACTCTTGTGTTGCTAGATAATCATTTTGATGCCCAAAGGCCTTATTAGTTGCAGTCTCCTTTTAGTAACTCATTTATGCCTAGGGCTGTCAAAACGGCTCGTTGTTCGCAAACAACTTATGTTAACTCGTGTTCGATTCGTTCGCTAAACAAGCGAGCCGAACACGAGCAATTTTTTTGTGCTCAATATACAAACGAACAAAACACGAACAAAGATTTATTGTTAATGTTTAGATATATATAATTGATGAGTATTATTTTTAAATAATTTAATTGACTACAAGACTACAAAGATTTTGAATCAATTAAAATTATTAATTAAAAAAAACTAAATAAAAATATATATTAAGTTCTATTTAAATGAATATTTTATTATAAATAATAAGATTTAAATCTTGCCCTTAACTTTAACATCATACGACTGTGCGATTAGGGCTATCAAAATGGTTCTTTGTTCGTGAACAGTTCGTGTTCAGCTCGCTAAGCAAACGAGCTGAACATGAACACGTTTTTTTAGCTCGGTATATGTATGACGAACACAAACAGTGATATTTTTTAAATAACTGGACACAAACCGATCCTGAATGATAAAGCATTAAATGTTGACATTTCCAAGCAAACCTTAGCAGAATGATTCCTAGAGGAAGGCTGAAAAATTTTACTCTATGATGATTAGGGATGTGCCCTCGTGGGCCTCTTTTATTCGTAACTCAAATAATATTCACCTGTGTATGCTAAAGTGCTTACATTTCAATATGAATTTGTGATTTTTTCATGAATCGTTGCCGTTAAACTATACATGGTCAAGGTCTAAAATATCTAAACTATATTCAACCACTCTCTGTGCCTCTAAACTTATGTAGTAATGATACCAGAACTCGTTGGGAAAACTGCGGAAAAAACACAAAGCAACTTTTATTAATAGGGAAATAGGGTTACAACACAACACAAACTGATAATAACATCACTAACACATTAAACGACACAAACAACACCTCGAAAATGCATTTCACTTTCAGTAAAGGTTAGTTGGGTGGATCGGCATGGCTAACAGGGGTGGCGACGGCAAAGGTGGAGTGAGAAACTGCAAGAACAACTTGAGGGCTGGCCGCCCAGTGCAGCAACAACAAGAAATTAGGGCAAAAATGACAGGAACGACAAAGGTTTGTTGTATTGGGGCCGAGGCAGCAAGGACTGGTGGGTCGAAAGCTATGTTAGCGACGATGTGGGCGGTTTGTGGTGGCGAGAAGGTGCTGGACGACATGGTAAATGCAAGAGATGGGGCAGCAGAGACTGGGCAAAAGGATTTGGAGTGACTGATAGCTCTGGGGAAGGAGTGTTGGATAGCCAAAAGGAGGAAGATAGACACTACCTTGGAGTAGGATACATCTGGAGCAGACCACCTCCTTGGATACAACCCACAAAGGGGAAAAAGACTCCTCACAGGAATCTGAAATCAACACATAGCAAAACTCCCCCTAAACTTTGAAAACAACAAATAAATAAGAAAAGGAAAAAACATAAATAAGGAAACTCCCACACAAAATAGGTGGGGAGGCAAGAAATATTAGAAATTAGCCATTAAAATGCTTTCATATGAAGAAGCAACAGAAAATGAAGGAGAAGTGGGGAGGGCGGCAATCCTGGCCCGTCAAAGTCCTGTATAGGTCACTCGGACTGGGTTTACCCTGGATTAGCCTCAAATGGGTCGGCCGGTTCAACAACGGTAGTTTCCGTTGCGGAAGACCCTGAACCCGTGTCCTGATCTCGCATCCTACTTCTGCGTCGGTATCTTAAGGTTGAGGAAACTTCAACCTCATTCGTTGAAGCTTCTGGTTCTTGTTTTCAATTTTGTTGACACCTGGATCCCATTGTCGATTGCTCTGTCCCTCAACGCGATGGAGATGCTTGCCCCTTTTATGAGAACGTCTTTCTTTAGCCGTTCTCCTATGGCTGTGAACACGTCTGCATTGCTAAATCTTCTCCAAGTAACTCATGGTCAGTTCAATCAGACGAGCAGTGAGGCCAGCCCGAACCTTCCCATCCTGTGGTGGCGCTGGTGGTGTGATGTTGATCATGAGCCCCTAAAATACTCTCTGTCATATCTATCCTATATTTGGAGCAGGTCTCTCAGCCCTCTCGTCTGGTGTCATCACTAACACTGATCTCATTGATGTTGTTCTGCTAGTCAGGGCTCCTGTGTTCTCGGGCACCGTCGAAGGGAGTACAATGATGTGTTTCTCATCCTTGGTAAATTAATATGTTTTCTTAAATCCATTGTGTTGAGTCATCTGGTCAAACTGTCATTGTCGTCCCAACAGGAGGTGGCAGGCATCCATAGAGATCATGTCACACCACATTTGGTCCTGCACCTGGCCTCTGATCGAGAACTCTATCAAACATCTCCGATCGATTCTGATCCAATTCTCTTTCTTTAGCCATGCTAGTGAGTATGGTTGGGAGTGTCTCTGAGTCTTGAGTTCTAATTTCTTTATCATCTGAGTCGATGTCGCATTCTTACTGCTCGTTTTGTCGATGATAAGAATGCATGTCTTTAGGTTCACTATGCAGCGGGTGTAGAAAATATTGTGGTGTGGCCACTGCAAATCTCTAGTGTCCTCGATTTGCAGAATCCGTCGAATCACAAGTGCTTCTCCTTCACCTGGTGGAAGCCGATACACCTCAACCCGTTCCTCAGCTTTCTCCTTGTCGCTAATCTCTTTCACGGTGCCCTGATCTGTGAGGGTAATTATCCGGCTAGTGGGATAGTTGGAGGCTATGTGGCCATACTTGTGATATCGGCAGCATTTCCTGGTCGCTACGATGTTGGAGGAGCTACCTTTCTCCTGCTTATTCCCGCTCTGATCTGGAGTGTCACTCCCTTGCTTGGGCTGCTTGTATCTCCTGGGGCATTTTTATCGGTTGTTGTAACTGTAAGAGACTGCCTGCCTAAAGGATGACTATTGTCGACTCTGCTTTGTTGTCTTTCTACCTTCAGGGCTAGTGTATGGACATCCTTCGACATTCAGTATGATTGTGGCTGCATCATGTTGCTAATACTAGACTTCAGACCCCCAAGGCATCTGACTATTATGTTCTCCTCTGGCTTGACCATATCACATCTCATATGCAACTGATCAAACTGCTCCGTGAATTTCTCTACTAATAGATCTCTCTGTTGTAGATGGTAGTTTCAAAAACATATCCTAACTGTAATGGGGTGGGAGGTATTTTCTTTGCATCGCCTTTTTTATATCCTCTCGCTCAGTAATCTTCTGGTTGCCTTCTCTTTTTCTGTGCTTCTATAGGTTCTCCCGCCATAGAGAAGTACTCTTCTTCAGCTTGTTGGTCGTTAATTTGACCCACCTATCATCTGGCACATCTCTGTACTAGAAGATCTGCTCAGCAGTCTGTAACCAATCAATGAAATCGTCAGTATTCATGATTCATTCGAACTATGACAGATTTATCTTGATATCGAAGTCTCTGTGTCCTCCAATGATATCTCTTCTTTGCTAGTCTCCTTCTGAGGGGGATTTGGATATCCCTCTCTAGGCCTCCTCGGATACTGAATTCTGAAACACTATGACCTATCTTCTTCATCGCAGAAATTTTCTCTATGGAAGGGATTCAGATTCTCATCTCTTTCTCCTCTTCGACTCTCCAGATCTCAGTCGAAGGTAACTTCATCTTGTGTTAGTTCTTCAATCTCTGCAAGCCTTTGTTAAAGGCGACAGTGCTCCTGCCTTATCTCTCATTGGGTATTTTGGGGCATTTATCTCCTTAGTGGCATGGCTAGGGATTAAAGAATAAGAAAGAAAAAGTTTGGTGGGGTTAGGATTTGGGTTGTGGAAAGAGAGTATTGGTTCATGGCGTATGCTAGGAAACCCTAGGATGGGGTTAGGGTTGGACTAGCTCTGATACCAAATGATACCAGAATTAGTAGGGAAAATAGTAGAAACACAGAAGCACACTTTTATTAATATGGAAATAGGTTTACAACACAATACAATAGAAATTAACAACACTGACATATGCGACACAAGCAACACCTCTAAGGTGTATTCCAAGGGCGGTGCGGGTCGGTTAGGTGGATTGGGATGGTTGGCAATGGTGGTGGCACCCATGGAATGCTGATGACAGCTAGGGGGAGGTGTAGAATTATAGTGACAACAAATATGGAGGGTTTAGGCAATCAACGTCAGGCGGAGGGGTGGCTGGAAGGTGTTGGAAAGCAAGGTAAATGCAAGACATTGAGTGGGAGAGGCTGGGGTAGGGGATTAGGAGTGACCGGCTATGGGGAAGGAGGAGGTTGGATAGCCAAAAGAGAGGAAGATACATACCACCTTGGAGTAGGGTACAGCCAGAGAACTACTACCTCTTCAGATGCAACCCACAAAGAGGAAAAGAACTCTACATAGGAATCTGAAATCAACACACAGCAAAAACTCTCTCTAAAATCTGATAACAACAAATAAATACTCTTACATGAAGAAGAAAAGATAGAAATAAACAAGGAAACTCCCACACAAAAAGAAGGGGCGGGGAGACAAGAAATATTCGGAAATTAGCCATTAAAATACTTCCAAATGAAGAGGAAGCTGAAAAGGAAGCAGGAGAGGGGTGGGGCAGTCCCGCCCCATCAAACTCCCGCCCCTAGGCCGCTCACCCAGGGTTTACCCTGGAGCGGCCTCAATTGGCCCTGCCTGTTCAGCAGTGGTAGTTCCCGCTGCGGAAGACCCCGATTCCGCACTAGGGTGCCCATGAATATATTCAAGTGAGATCTATCATCTAGAGCTTAAATTAACTAATCAATCATCATATGTAATAGTTTGTTAAGAGTGTCGAATTATAAATTAATCTCACCTCGCAGCAGCTTTATAGTAACTCTCAAAATCTAACCTTAGTGAAGATGTGGCGTATGCAATTTGACAAGCCCTGCTTCTTCAATTTATATTTTATTTGTCTATATTGAATGATCTTGTCTAGCAGCAGTTCAGTACAGTCCCTCCTGCTTACCATCTATAGCACTAAATCATATAGTTATTTGTGGCTTTGGTAACAAGTCAACAACTTTTACTTGATTAATTTGACATGCAAATTAGCATCCCATAAAAACCACCATGATAAAGTGATGCGAAGTATAAAAAATAAAAATCACTAAGCTGCAATGATTTTCAATTGGTGCATTTATATACATACAACTCAATTACTATGTATTCACATATCTAACAACTAAACTTTTAATTCTTTACTTAAATACAACCTTACCTATGCTATGCATGAAAATATGTATTTCATTTTTAAACGTTAAACTGGTGGCATTTTTTATGTGATATAAAAGATTTGCATGGTATAAATGTAAAAAGCAAAGTTAAGGTGTTAGATATGTAAATACATAAATAAGAATTGGGTGGCATGCATGTAAATCCTCCTCTTTTTTATTTTTTGTCATCCCTGCTGCTGTGTCATATTCCTCTTATTCAGAGCATGTCATTGTGGCAGTTGTGCTGCAGACTGAGGGCTTTGGCTACTTGGAGCAGTCATGCCCATCGCTGCTGTATGATATTCTAGCGACCATAGCAGCTGACGAGGACTCCACTAGGAAAAGGAGCAGCAGCAGCAACTTAGGCCTTGCTTTCATGGATGGTGTAGATTCCAGTGGGAGGCGAACAAGACGGCGGTTTTAGCTACGAAATCAAAATTTTAACTTCTGTAACCCCCAGGTAGGTTAGGTCCTCCTGTAATCATAGCTTTGTGTTGCCTCCTCCTCCATGAAGAGTCCCTGCTGTATCATTCCTGTGGAAAATGGCTTCACTTGTATTGTTTGAATTTTATATTTCTTTTTTTTTTCATGAATAATCTTTTCTGCTATTGTAACCTCCGGTGTGTAGTTTTCTCGATAGCTGGCTATTCGTTGCTCTTCAATCTTGAGGCATTTACTTATATACCAAACAATTGTGTTGCATTTACATATCTACCAACTGAGCTTTCATATTTTCCATTAGTTAATATCATATCAAACGATATCACCTTTACGTTTTTAAAAGTGAAACAACACACGCGATGTCAGTGTTATAAATCTAAATATAAAAATGGGAGATACAATTGTGTTACTAACATGCCAGCAAATTCCTACATATTTATATATATCTGACAGCTATACTTTTATTTTTTTACATTTATACCACTCAAATCTTTCATACCACCATTTTTAACATTTAAAAAGTGCATAGATAAGATGGCATGTATGTAAAAATTGACGTAGGTGCTAGATATATAAATACATAGAAATTGCGTGGTATGCATGTAAATCGTTTTAAAAACTTTTTTCCGCCCCTTTGAAAATGGTTGGTTTATCGTGGTTGTCTTACGTTTTAAGTTGACGTCTGTTTTTTCTTTTAATAAATCTAATTATCATGGTTAAGCCTCTTAAATTATGTTCAATGTTTCATCATTGCGTCCCAGTCGTTAATAATTTTACCTCAAAACTCGTGCTAAAAGTTTTCTTGATATATTTTACTAATGAACTTGTAAGAAAATTATTTTTCATCTATTTCAAAATTTTATCTTGACGAATTTTATTTGGTTGGTAAATTTTAAAGAAAAATTTATTTGCAAGGTAATAAATAATAAATATCATTATTTTTATGATTGGCATTCATCTTGGAAATTCATGGTTAACTTCAAAATATATATATATATATATATTTGTTTTTCTTATTTTTGCAATATCCATTTAAAATATTCATGAAAATATTAATTTTATTATAATGTTCAATTATGATAATGTTCTTTGTATGGAGAGTAAATTATATCTCCATAATTGGAAAAATTATTTCATACGGAATGCATACATTATCTGATGTCCACCAATCATCAGAGCAAACATGTATTTCGGTGGGCTATATTTTTAATTTTTCTTTATATAAAAAAAAATGATGGATGGTGGAAATCAAACAGCATATGTATTTCCGTATGGAATAATTTTTCTCATAACAAGTTACACTCCTAACTAAAATATGTATATTTGACTTCTAACAAAATAACTCTTATCATTTGGGGCATGATGGAATCAAAAGCATGTTGCATTCAATGTGTTGTATCTTTCTTTATAACGCTCCATACAAATTATATATAGTTTCTAAAGTTTCTACTATAATATGTAAAATGAAAATAAAATCAAACGAGGACATTACATTAATTCCTTTTAGTTAAGTGCTTTTTGTTCAATAATTAACATGCTTCCATGTTGCTATCGATATCTCATATAAGATCAAAATACTCTAAGAACCAATAAAATAATTGCATCTTTCTATTCTATCAGCACTTAAATAGTAAGAGTAAGAATTTTCAAATAAATTAAAAAAGAGGTAGCTATAAAATCACAAACTCTTTAAATTAGTCCCAAAATAGTTCCTATGGATGACTATTAGAGTCCCAGTTTAAAGATTTGGAATTGGAGACTAATTTCTATAAACTTTGAGACTAAAATGTCTAATGTAAATACTAAAGGGACTATTTTGGGACTTTTCTCCATTATTAACCGTAAGTAAGAAAATAATATAGAGGGAATTCATATGATATAATAAATAAAAAGAAATACTAGAAGTTGGCTGTCAAAAAAACTCGTTGTTTGCGAACTATTCGTGTTTGGTTCGCCAAGTAGTTTGTGTTCAATTAGATTGATAAGCAAAAGAGTCAAACACAAATATTTTTTTTAGTTCGATTTATAAACCAACCAAATATGAAGAGTTCAAATTATAAAATAATTATATATAAAAAGATTATTATATTTTAAAAATTAAATCTTATAAATTATAATATATAATAAATTAATAATAATAATATATTTAATATTACTAATATGAATATTATATGTTTATATAATATAAGTTATATAATTAATATAACATACTATATATATATATATATATATATAAACAATAAACCCAAAGCTGCTTACCGGGTTCGGCCTCCCCTTTCACCTCTCGAAAGCTTTCGGGTTCGGCCGCAAATCTTCTGAGTCTTCTCCTTCTCTCAAAATAGCAAAAAACTTTCGGCCGTGAGAGCTTAGGATTTGTTGTTTGTGTTCGTTCTCTAATCTCTACTTTTCTTTGTCTTCGATTTAAGTATCGTTGTCCTCGGCAAGTCGGCCTTGGATCGACTGCTCGGCTTGGAGGCTCGATATTCTTGCTTGATTGCTTGTAAGGCTACCGAGGTGTAATCATCGAGCGTCTTCTCTTTAATATTTCATATTTATCTTCAGGTTCACCTCTTAGCTTAAAATTTCTTAAAATTCTATAGATTTATTTTTTTTTTTTGAGTGAAACCAAGTTTTGAAGTTTTTGGTAGTGAAATCTCTCATATTACCTCTAGATCTGATTATTTTATGGATGAGATCTGATATAAGTGTTCCATTGTGAGCTGTGTTTCCGCTATTGTGCATTTTTGCTGTGATTCATACATGTTTAAGCATTAATTTCATAGAGATTTAAGCATGTGTGCTGTGATTTGACTATTTCCTCTAGATCTGATTTTTTATGGATGAGATCTGATATAAGGGTTTTGTTTTGAGCTATGATTTGGCTATTGTGCATTCTTAAATTTCATATGGATTGCGTGAATGCCTGTCACTTTGATTTGGTAAAGCATAGCGTGATTGCTTGAAGGGTTGTCCGTTTATAAATTTCTCTTCTTGCGTACTCACAGTAGATACACCTGTTACAAGAAGAATTGTTGTTGCGGGGGATGAACTAATGTGCAATTAATTATGAGAAAAACTAATATATGTATGTGTGTGTGTGTGTGTGTGTGTGTGTGTGTGTGTGTGTGTGTGTGTGTGTGTGTGTGTGTGTGTGTGTGTGTGTGTGTGTGTGTGTGTGTGTGTGTGTGTGTGTGTGTGTGTGTGTGTTGATGGGGGAGCTATGTTAATTAATGAAGCAAGTTTTCTAAATGTAACACAAGCTATAAAGCCAATAACTATTATATGGCTCAAGCTATCATGCTATCGAGTAGAATGAAGCATACGAATGAAGTTGCAGTAGGAGATGGATCATTGGGTAGAATACGTGAATCAAATGGCCCTTCAAATCTAGTGACTAGTTGCAGTAGGAACCACAAGGAATGCAATTTAATAGTTATATCTATTAAGCATTAACATGCTATGATTTACACCACTTAGTTAGCAAAAAATGAAGCTGCAGGTAAATCATATTGATTTAAAGTTTCTAGAAATTTAGATCACTCCATAATGTATTGAGTGGACCTGTTTATAGATCTGGGCATAAGAAATTCTTCAATCTCTAAGACTTTTTGAGAGGACTAACTAATATGGGAACAATCTAGTCCATTTTGCCTTCAAAATGATGCTTTCCAAAGAAAGTTAAAATTTTCATTGACCTAAACTAAATGAAGCAAGGCAAGCCAACCTAAACAGGATCATAGTTTGATTCAGGCTTGAAACCCATACCAAGTGGCTCCCATGCTGCTGGTTAATAGAAAAATGGCGATTGGTTCATAATGAAATGAAACGTGACTTTTTCCCAAGTAATAGTAGAGGAAAACAAGGGTAACACTAAAGATAGCAAATCACCTCTAGCGCAAACTAAGGTAGAAATTCAGGGGCTTCAGAAGCTCCTTAAGAGCCATGCTGAAATAGTAGCCTGCGGAGGTGTGTATCTCCTATGGTAAATGAGAAAGGGTGGAGACCTTTGGGATTTTATCCATCTACTTGGAATGGCTATCATTAGTTGCACCCCCACGAAAAGGGTGGAGGCACCACAAACTGGAAGGTGGCACTCACAATGCCCTTAAAGCTTGCTATATTAAACAAAGTTTTATCCAAAATGATGAAAATTGTACAGTTTATAAGGTGCAAAAAAGTAAATTATTTGTCTTGTGATGATTTGATGTTCTGAGCCAAGTTTTTACTTTTGTTTACTTTAGTTTTGTTTTGTTTTTAATTATTATTATTTTTTTTTGTTTTTATTGCTTTTGTTTAATTTTAATTGTAGTTCATTGGAAGCATGCATATGATCATAACCAATTTAGAGAATATGTTGTGTTTTTTTAATTCTTATGCTCATTTTGTTTGGTTATATATATATTTGCATTTTTTATGTTCACTATTTGTTAATTTGACGACTCTTGTATTATTCAATCACTATTTATTGATTCAGACCTCTATTGAGGCGTGTACATTCCCGGGTTTCAATTTTTCACTCAAAAAATTATATATCGGGCTTACCTTGGCTCCTTGTTGTTGTTCTTTATCAAGCATCTATGATTTTTTGTTGATTAGTCTTTTGTTATCGGTTTCATAGTCTTTTTTATCAACAAAAGCTAATATATTACTCAAGCTGATAAGGAACACTGGTTGAAGACATTTAATGTTGGTGATCTATATAATAGAAGTTGTAAGCATTGAAATTTGGCCCCTTTCCAATTCTGAAATGTATAAACAACAATGCTTATGTGTTTGTTGTCTTTGCCTCCAGAGTTAAACATATATTTTGCATTCAATGTATCTAATAATAAATACAAATATCCTAGGACCTAATGCAGTTCTTATGGTATTCTTCTCAGTTCTTGCTTACTTTATACTATACTGGTTGTTGGTTGTTGGCTAAGGTCTATTAGTATTGCCATATTGGTCATTTGGCTGTTGGACCACTTGGTGGTTGGTTGTTGGCTAATAGCTATTGTACAACTTTTTATGTTTTTGACTGTAAGCTATTAGCTGTGAATTAATCGTTACTTCCGATGAATAATATATGGATTACATACCTTTAAAATATTTGCATTCATGTATAAAATAGAGTTCGAAATTGGAGATGTGACTGGCTTTTTGTTTCAGTTTTCATTGCTACTATCCGTAGTTTTTGGATTTTCTTATTATATCTAATTTTGTTGATTTGTTTAGTTACTTCTTGATCTTTCTCTTTTAGTGGGGTATTTTGTTCGAGCGATGATGTTTTCCAACATTTTCATTAAAATTTAACCATACTTATAAATGATTGATGAAAAATATTTATAATTTTTGGAAGAGATTTTAATGTACTTTCTTCATGTAAGTTTTGAGCTGAATTTTATTTTCATTTTCTTGTTTCTTGTTTCTCCTTTTGTCTCTTTTGTTATTGTCCTGTTTGTGTTGTTCGTTGTTAGCAATTGGTTGTTGGATCACTTGGTTGTTGGCTGATGATTAATAATTATTGTGTTGTATTTAGAAGATTTCTACTTGTTAGGTAGCATGCATATCACTCCTCTTTTCATTTTTTTGTCATGACCTAATTAGTTTTTTGTTTTGTTGTTTTTCTAATTTACATGTACATTAAAGTTATAATAAAATAAAATTTGGAGGAATGAATATTTAGGTGTTGGAAGTTGGAAAGGAGTCTATTTTTTTTATAATTTAGCTGTAAATTGTTGATTTATTACTTAATTGTTTTATAATAATGATTTATAGTTTTTTAAGAATTTGAGTTTGGAACTTCAATCTATATTTCACTTGTAACTTGTGATTAATAATTTGTAATAATATAGTTGAAGAAATATTTTTTTAGTGATATTATTTTATTAATTTTTTGATAATTTATTAATTCATTAAATTTATTATCATTTTATTTTTTTTAACTCATTTCAAATCAAATTATAATCGAACACGATCAAACCAAACAATGCGAACAATACAAACAATTTGAACAAATTGAATTAATTTCAAACAAATCGAACCGAACACATACACTAATTTCACGAACAATTTCGAATAGGAGCCTATATTTCAAACATATATAATTTCAAAAGAACCAA
This sequence comes from Phalaenopsis equestris, assembly GCF_001263595.1. Taxonomy (NCBI): domain Eukaryota; kingdom Viridiplantae; phylum Streptophyta; class Magnoliopsida; order Asparagales; family Orchidaceae; genus Phalaenopsis; species Phalaenopsis equestris. The sequence goes on from NW_018165243.1 coordinate 604,214, forward strand.
ATACAAATATGAGCTTTATTCGTTCATGTTCTGTTCGTTTACACCCCTAAGCGGAATTGATCGCACATACTGCCTTCTTCCTCCCCATTTCTTTCTTCCAGTGCAGGTGACCGCACGAGTGGCTTCTTCCTCCTCTGTTTTTCATCCTTCTAGCGCAGGTAGCCGCATGACGCTGATTTAGCTGCATTTTTTGTTTATTTCACTTGCTCTCGTAGGTTTCTTGATTCACTATACAATTTTAGATTCCGAATGTTCTGCTTATTGTTGCTTCATCGACGATTAGATTAGTGGTAGTGAGGTGGGGATGATTTTCGAAGTTATGCTGTTGTTGTTCTGCTTGATGAGATGGATTTTTATTTTATTTTATGAGATTATTCTTTTTTGGAAATGATGAGCAGATCTATTTATTTGGAATTGTAGCGGCTGATGCGTCATTGATTTCTGAATCGATTATTGATTGCAAATCATTTTTTCTCTGGTGTTTGAAATCCGGGGTGTTCTAAATGAAAATCATTATGGTTTAGATTCGGAATTCGCTCATCCAAATAATGTTAAATGCAACTAGCTTTGTAGCTGGAGATGATCTGGATGTGAAAAGTAATTTTTAATTTGATGGAATCTGGAGGTTTATTCAATTTTCTAATTATTATTTATTTTATCAGTATAAGATCTTTTGTTTGATCTATCGTTAGCCGGAAGTTATGTCGAGGAGAGTTCCATCCAGACGCCTGGCAGAAGGTAGTACTCTGCCTATGATTGGTTCGTTAAATCAGAAATCAAAAGCATCACCACTTCTTTCTGTTGGTCTGGTTGTCCTGGTAAATATACTTTAGATTTTACAGCTGGCTTGTTTTTCATAATTTGGCCGGTCATCCTGGCAGATCAATAGCTTTGCTTTAATAACAATGCTTATTCTCGAAACTTTAATCTTTCAGGGTGCCATTCTTCTTATTGTCTATTCCTACAGTGGCTCAGGTCTGTATTATTTCACTGATGCAAGTTTCAATAATTGTTTGGCTTTATTTATTGTAGAAAATCTAGCTCTGACATTAAATAAGTAATTAGGTTCCATAAAGATGGTTAAAATTTGTGAAACCGTGCTTCCTACTTTTTGGCTTAGCTTAAATTTATATGTTCTCTTATATTTTGAAAGCTGCTTGATTAATCTCATTGGCAGGCTGAAGGATTTTTTGCTTTTTGGAATTGATTTTTTTTTTTGTTTTGTGAATTTGCTTCTGCTTGATTCTTAACTTCTCCGTTCTGGTTAAAATAACCTTACACTAACTTCGCATGAACTAAATTCAGGCTTTCTTTTATTTCAGGTGTATCTAAAGCAGTGAGAGAATCTTTAAGCGGTGAAGGTAGAAGCATTATTTGTTCACACTGAAACACACTATTTTATTTACACTGTATGTCAAACTAGTAGTTGAAGTTGATCCCCTTGGCTGATATAATCATGTTTGTCTTTGAGAGTTCAAAACTTGAAGAAATGTATAATGTATTTGTGGGATTTCTAGATTTTTTTTTTTTTTCAATGGCTGTGTGCTAATAATCAAGTTTTGATCAAATTATCTCCTGTAACTGAACAAAATTTTGGTGTTTGAAAGAGGGGATCGATTTGATGACATTCATGGCAAGTTCACCATCGAACTTGACATATTCTCAGTAATAAAACCATTAAAATAAAGCACATTTGCTTCCCTTGATCACAATGGTGAAAGTAGCGCCTCCAACAAAGTATACCGAGCTTTTCTCTGAATCCAGAAAATTTCAAGTCATGTGATTCTTAGGTTCATATTTCCGTCTCCACTTTGGTTTAATGTAACAAGACCAGCTGATACAAGTATTCATGGTTTCATAATAATTTCTATCGAGTTTCAATTAATCAATATGACGCTGGATTATGTTGGTAATTTTCTACAGAACTGTTGTATATTGCAGCATAAATCCCTTCCTATGATTCCTTAAATACATGAGGTCTAACGTCATCATAGAATTATTCTTTAACGGATTACCTTAACAACTGAAGTTGCTAGAAATCATGGAAAAAGCTAAAATCTTCTTGTTTTCACTGGATAGATAATTTAATGTTATACTTTTCTAATTCAATTAATGTATTTTCATAGCACTCATTTGTTTTAATGATGCCATCCCTTGTTACTTCTTGACGATTAGTCTTTTTGGTTTTAAGGTTGAAATATTGTTTCCTATGTTAGCCTGCATACGATTTAATGGTTTGGTCATGGTTGCCAGGGATATAGCTCTGAAGCAGTCTAAATATTTTATTCAAGATAAATGACTATTCTAGGAGCTTGGTTCTCGCCACATGGTTTTTTATTTTTTTTGCTTTATCTGTGAGAGTCTTATTAATTTGAAGGAGTGGTTTATACTTACCTTTTTTCATTTCTCAGTTAAATAAATGGACTAATCATAGGGAATGTAGGAAAACTTGAAAGAGTGAATTTATAATTTTAACTTTTGTTGGATACATTCTAACCCATTTGCTGTTTTGTTAATGCCAATGTATTATTCTCATGGATATATTTATAGTTTGGAATCTTTGCTATTGTTATTCTCTTTGTTTTTTTCTTGACAACAACAATGATTCTCATTTATCTAAGTTTTAATGGGTGCATGTTTTTTTTTTTTCCTTAGTAGTTCCATAGTGAAAGACTGTACATCCAGATCCATCGATGAAGTCCTTGAACTTTCAAATTTAACTATTTCTTCATATTTGTTTTGAAATCATTTTTGTTCATTATTTTTAATGCTAAATAAAGGATCTATTATAGAGAAAAATGCGTTAGATAAGGATATCACTTTTAAATTAAAGATTAATGTTTTAAGTCAAGTGGTATCTCTAACTTATTATGTGATAAGAGGAATTATGAAAACTGAAGGATGAGTTTATAACATGAAACTAAGATTTTCGACTATTCCCTAAGAAATTTTAAGTATTGAAAACTAAATTTTTTACCAAAAAGTTTAGGGTAAATTACTAAGGTGTCTATATGGTTGAAGTAGGAATGATATGTCTTAGACGATTATCTTTCATAACCTTCGAAGTAAAATCTATTAAAATCTATGCTGTTGAACTTAGAGTAAGATTATTTGGACATGTAAAAAGGAAATTAACTACATATCAATGTGATGGGAGGCAAGGTTAAAGGATTTTGTATGGAAAGTGATAGAATAGAGTAGCATAGTTATAATTTGGGAAAAAAACTTGTGTTAACAATAATAAGTATTGCTTGCACCAATCAATAAAAATGAATGTAGAAGAATGATTCATGATGTTGAACCCAAAACACTTAGGATAATCATTTCTTATTTCCAAGAAGGGTGGAATTGAAAAAGAAAACTAGTGTGATGTAATTAGTTTATGTAGATCTTTTCCCTTATATTTTATTATTTTTATATAAGTTATTGGATTACTTTGCTTTGCTAGTCAATGATTTCTTGCTTGTATAAGGAATCCCAATTTCTATATAACATAAGAAAAGGGTGAGCCGAAAATGAATAGAGTTTTCCTCTGAAAAAAGTGTTTGCTGCCCCAACAAGCTTGTAGAGGTGCATACTGTAAAACCTCTCACACACTTCAATGGGAACTCTAGATGGCCAACAAGATTCTAAAAATTGAATCAAAGAAACTAGAAATTGCTAACTTTCTCTTAGAAAGGTTAGAATCAAATTATTTAACTACAAAAAGCATGCAAGTGTATACTCAAGTAAATTGCATGTGTATACACTCAAGTAAATTGGGAGGCTGGGGATTACTCTTAATTTTGTGAGGTGTTTACAAAAGAAAAATAGAATAAAAAATAGAAAAGAAATAGAAGAAAATTTAGAGAAATGCCAAAACACAACAAAATGAATAAAAGGAAAATCCTAAAATATATGTAGCACGTTCTCTAATATTCTTGTGCTCATTCAAAGCGTAAATCTCCTATTCTTTGACTAATATATATATATATGCCTCATTAAAAAATCCTAAAAATGTTGAAAAAGTGTACGAACTTCGAGAAAATGGAAGGCTTGCTTTTGTGTTGGATCCACCCTGTATAGGTGACAGGGGTAGAGTTGATCGGGCTTAAGCCCCAACAATCAAGTAATAAAATATGGTTTCAAATCTCGTCTCAGTTTAATGAGCCTATTCTATAACGAACCGGGTACCAACATTCCATTTGTGAGTCTCACTAAAATATTTTGCAATGCCTTTACTGGTGGTATTCAAGAGTTGTCATAACAAAATATTTTTTAAAATCATAGAACCATATGGTCGCTCTGCCTTTAGGGCAAGTTCATAATTCTTACACATGGAAATTGCCAACATGTAAGCTCTAATTTTGTGGTCGAGTTAGCAAAGCACTCACTAAATCTCATTTTATAGTATAAGACATAAAGCATAAAGAGATTAAATATTAATTTTAACAAATATGATATCATTAATAAATTTCTTGAATCACTATCGAATTGAGACTGAAATCCTCTTCAAGCTCACATACAAGTCACTAAGAGTACAAAATTACTGCACAAACATATCATCACATCATATGAACTTTGAGCTAAGTTTATTCCAAATTAACAAATCTCTAGTCATGCAGGTTTTTTCCATCTAACTAGAAGGATATAAGTCCAAATTTCTTCAAATCCTAAAATTTTTAGGTCTTGTATATACACCATATGCATAGATTTCAAACTTAAGATCATCTATCTTAAATGTTAATATATAAATTTACTTGTATGTTTGTGTGTCTATATAATTTCAATTGATTCTCAATCTACTTGGGATATCTAGTAGGAGGCAACCTATGACTGCTAATTGGTCTTCCTAGGCTTTGAGGCTTTTCAACCCTCCAATATGGTATATGGGAACATCTTGGTTAAGGTAAGATGACACAACAAGGATTTTTTATAGGTTGACCATCTTTCTCTGTCTTAACCCACATATAAACGTAACCTTTTACCATTAATTCATACCACATCGATATTCTTAAATGATAGTATTCATGGGTATCGCACTTAAGATATTATTAACAATAGGAATTGGTGCCCTTTAGAAATCTTGATTCCTTGTAAACCGTCCATTGTGGTAGATTGGAACATCTTGGTTAAGCTAAGTTGATACAACCAGGGTTCTTAATAGTTTGACCATCTATCCGTGTCTTAGCCCACATAAAAATGTAACTTTCAACTACTAATCCAGATGACATTGATATTCTTAAATGATGGTATTCATGTGTATGACGCTTAATCCCCTTTAGAAACTTTGATTCCTCCTATCTAATATAAATCCTGGATTGTTCAAAATGTTATCTAGGGGAATTGTCTAGGAAATTGAAATTAACTACCTTTGAAAACTCCATGTTTCTCCATGTTTTATATATGATGCTATGAGAAGAAAAAAGATCACGCCACGAACTAGCGAGTGCCTTTATAGAACTCACTCTTCCGTTTGAGTTTAGGTAAAGATACTAAATCAACTCTTCTTCATATTTTATGTTTAAAAATTGAATAAACTGACTTTTTTCTAGTCTTAAAGTTAGCTTCTAACTGTTATTATTTTCTTTGTCTAACATTTATGGCAGATGTCAATCTAACATTTTTTTTGCTGTAGTTGCTTCATGTACTTTAGAAGTACAACATGCAATTCCTATCCTCAAAAATGTATATGGTGACAGCATGCGCAAAGTTTTACATGTTGGCCTTGACACTTGTTCGGTGGTTACCAAGTTATTGAAGGAAGAAGGCACAGAAGCCTGGGGTGTTGAGCCGTATGATTTGGATGATGCTGATGATAACTGCAAGAGCCTTGTACGGAAGGGCATTGTACGTGCAGCAGATGTAAAATTTTCCTTACCTTATAGGCCAAAATCATTTTCGTTGGTCATAACCTCTGATACCGTGGATTACTTAACCCCAAAGTACTTAAACAAAACAATCCCAGATCTAGCAAGGGTATCCACGGATGGTCTGGTTATATTTGCCGGTATGTTCAAATCTTCTTGTTTGTTGGACAATAATTTGTGTTCAAGTGCATATAATATTTTATTGGTTTTAATTCTTATTCAATTTATCTAATCAACTTACCTGTGACCTTGCTGCTTCATTCTTCGTTGGATTAATCTTTTGATTCAGTGAATTTTGGAGTTTTTACACGATTTTGATAAATATCTTGACTGAAGAAGGAAGAACGTGATAATTAAATAGGAACAGCAAGGTCAAGACTAAAGATAAAAGGCAACTCATTTTCATTGCATTACTTCTCTTATGATATTACATTATATGATAATTGTAGATACGTTTAGTAAAATTTGAAATGTAGAGGATGGTTATAAGGATGGAACATGGATGTTTGTGATGCTGAGGTTTTGTTTAGCTGTACATAGGTAGTGATTGGTAGGCAGTTATCACGTTTGGACTGTAATAATTTTGTCTTAATTTCGTTGTCATTTCCACTGAAGGTGATGAACATGTGTTGGAGTGTCAGCTTATCTTGAAGATTCAGGAAGCGGTTTTTCAAAAGCACTTTGGTGAAGATATATGCAATCTGGTTTTGAGTGAAGATGTGAGGGGTGGTGTTCGAATTGGATTTTACGTATTATCTTATAAAATGATAGTATGTATTGATGTGTTTGACCATGAAAGATTGAATTGTTGGTAAGCACAAAATCGAACATATGAGAGGGGTGGTGGTTTGAACTGGAATACTGTAGTTTTGGAGCACACTTCTCAACTAGATTAGATTTGTTGCTGCTTAACGTGAGTACGATGTTCTGTACAGTGGAGAAATGGCCAACGTTTGTTTGTTTCTTGACTCACCAAGAGATGAGAGTTTTGCTTAGAAAGTTGCAGTAGTGTTTTGATTTTTTATAACCCATGGTGTCTCCGTCCTAGTATGAGTGTAAGGAGGCACGTAGTTCCATGTCACCACGGTGGATTGGAAGATTCTTGTGTGAGAGTTATTTTGAGATAACACAGTAACCTTATTTTGAGATAACACAGTAACCTTTTGAGAAGAAGGAAGTGTAGATGTAGGGATGATGCATGTGTTGTGTAACCTGTTGGTTTGAGGTGTGTTATTGTAAGGTATTGCAGTTAGCCTATCATGTGGTTGTAGAGCTAAATATCGATATACTCAGATTGGCTATCTGCATTCGTTGATACTTTGGTGGGTGTGGTGATGTGCAGTTGATAGTAGTTGGTCATTCCTG